>NW_014557714.1:105823-123455 GCF_001313825.1 Dinoponera quadriceps | reverse complement strand
CCCCCCTCCGCCACCCTCTCTACCGGGTGCTTCAACCTGTAGCTCCGGTTCTGTTTGCGATTTATATTTCGTGCTATGCTCCGATGACAAATGCTTCCGTCGTCCTAGCGACTCGGCAAAGCCGCTCCTTGCAAAAAAGGGAGAGAAAGAGAAAAAAAGAGAGAGAGAGAGAGAAAAGAAAAGAAGAGGGGAAGAGAAGGGAGGAAAGAGAGGAGAGAAAAAGGAAAATCGGGACTTCGCCCGCTGTCTGCGTTCCACGAGCGTCGAATTATTTAGAGTACGGGAAAACGGCGGAGTCGCTACACGATTCTTATGGATTCTTTCTCGAAAGAGAGAGAGAGAGAGAGAGAGGCGCCTCGCCAATGCCTTGAATTACCGCGTGATATTTCGCTTCTCTCGATAGCCCTCCCTCCCGTTATCCCGCACGATCCCGCGCGATATCAGCGAACAAAGGAAATCTCTATACGAGTCCTAGAGAGTATCCTTCTTAACTCTGAGCGATTTTTACGGCGGCTTTCTGCGAACGCGCACGCGATCGCAGGGAGCTTTAAAACTTGATACTGCTCTCGAACACCGAGCGATCTGCAGACGCGATCGCGAAATCGAATCTCCGGCGAAACGCGCCGACGCGCTCGAAACAACGATTTTCCTCGGCGCATTACGATTTTCCTCCGCATTTTTCTCCGGATATACTTCGACACTCGCGTCATTATACCGCGAACGGCTCCACCGGTGATAACTTATGATTATCAGGTAATCCAGCGTGATGTGTATGTGTGTGTGTATTTTATCCTTTAAGCGCAGAAAAATTATATCTAACGTGTTATTTTTATGTAATTTACTAAATGGCAATATTAATTCCCTCTATATTCTTATTTATCGCTCGTGGGGATTAATAGTCCTGGTAGGAGCCTTAGAAAGTGCGTACTTTTTGCATCTCTTATCATACTCACATCTCTTATCAACACTGTATGGAAAGTTTAAGCCTATTAACCATTCGAGCCAATCATTTGATAGCTGGTGGCATTTCATAACATGGATTTTTTTAATTCGTCCCTAAACCTAATAAGAAACAAATTAAATCGATCTGCTTAGATGATGTGGATAAGTTTTATTTATATATCAGTAACAATCTTTTACGTTTATAAATACTGCCATTTGTTATTTTATAGTCCCTGTCTTTTTCGTATCCATTAC
This sequence comes from Dinoponera quadriceps, assembly GCF_001313825.1. Classification (NCBI taxonomy): domain Eukaryota; kingdom Metazoa; phylum Arthropoda; class Insecta; order Hymenoptera; family Formicidae; genus Dinoponera; species Dinoponera quadriceps. The sequence continues at coordinate 122,258 of NW_014557714.1, read as the reverse complement.
TGAAGTAACCGTAAAAATTGAAGTAAAAGTAAAATCTTCGAATTTTTTATGTCTAATAAAATGCAATCAAATGTCAATTATAATTTAATAAAGTGTTATTATAATTGTATGTTCCCAGGTACGATTTGTCGACTCTTGCTTGATACCAGACTCTCAGATCGACGTTGGCAATATCAGTTGGCAAACCGACAGTCATTATTCGATCTTGGTGCGATGATGACCTGCACAAGTTAGCCGAGTTTTGCCTGAGCACCGGAGGTACTGACCGCGAAAAGCCATTATCCGATTGCAGCGCGACATCAGTTCAGGCACGGTTAGCCAACTCTTGCTCGCAACGCAACGTTGGGCTGATGTCGGTGTCGCATCGACATTGACACGTAGCGTTGGGCCAACCTTATTTGAATATTATTCCAGTATTGGGCTGAGAGTCGGAAGCCGATTGTCGACACTGTTCCGGTTCTAAAACCATACATGGCTTTCCATCGTGAAATTCACTTTCCATCTTTCCTTTTAGCTTCTGTAAAACTTACGCTAAAGAATCAGTTTCGATTGCGAAATCTCGTCGAAATTGGAAAAAATCCGGAAATTCACAATTGTGCAACAGCTTTTTTTCTCGTTGCAATATTATAATCAGTAATATCACGACATCCCTACGCAGGACAAGAAGAAGAAGAAGAAGAAGGAAAGGGGGGACCGAATATGTTGGTCGCACGGAGACGATTCGACCCGACCGGTCTCGGTCGGTCAGATGAACGGACGCATCGGGCGTCGCGTAATCGCGTAAACGGGATGAGATACGACGAGCGAGAGCGAATCTCTCGCGGCCGGTTGCCCGGCCCGAGAAATCGATTACGCGTATGCGGCCGAGACTACAAAGGGCTACGGTCGTGGTGCACAATAACGCGAGCCATTAATAACGATCAAGGCGTGATCCGCGTCCGTCGCCGAAATCGTGACGCATTGTACGCAGTAGTAGTACTACCGCCCCCACCTCCATCGCCGTCATCGTCATCGCCATCGTCGCCGTATGGGCCTCGAAACGCACGTGGGCACGATATTTGTAACGCTCGGCACGGTAGCGGACATGACACCCGCTCCTTCCCCCTCCTCCCTCCCTGTCCACCCCCGAAGGTGGGCGACTCCCCTTAATCTTGTCGAGCGTGCGTAATAAACCCGACCCGGAACTGTACCCGGCGACTACACTAAATATTAATTCGCCCGCGCGCCCCCGCGAGCTTTGCTCTCCCGGAGAAGGAGGGAAATGACCCGCAACAGCCGATCGCTGGATATTAGCGCGGATTAAGCGAAATTCGGAGAGGCATGTTTCACAGACGTAGTGACAGATGCATTCCAAGCGAAACAAAGATCCTCGCGTGTCCAAATTATTATAATATTAACATCCCCCACTGTCCCCCACCGCCACTCGGTAATTACGTATTATCTGACCGATGTTAGTCGTTGCGAGAAACGCTGTTTCAGCCGAAGTTGTTATCTCAAACTATGTCATTATCATCCACCCAAAATTGTGTTTATTTGCAGACTAATATCCGGTGACTCTGAGAGAAAAGGAATCTCAGAGTGAAAAAAATATTTATTCTCAGCGTGTTGCGATAACACGTTGAGAGATTCGTGCTAATATATTTTCATTCTAAGAAGGATGTTTTTCGTGCCGCCGGTGTGTCTCGAATTAGCGACGCGGGCGCGCCCGTAAATTATGACGATCGGCCCCGGTGCCGCCGCAGCCACCGCAGCCACCGTTGCCGGCGGTGGCTCGTTAAACGCGCAGGGCGCGCGTAAATAAATACACGCGGGGCCCCACGGGCTCGTTGCAGCGCGCGGACTTCGGGTAAATAAGTCGATTATATCGTCGCGCTGCCCAGAATAAAACGCGGCTGACGTATCAATTTCCATCGAGCGGCGCCATCGATCACGGTCTCGCGTTCCTCCGGTCTCTCTCTCTCTCTCTCTCGCTCCACGTTCCGCTTCTTCGCAACGGGGCGACGAGAAATCCGCGGGCCTCGAGAAATAATTCGCCCGCGACAAGAAAAAGCAGCCGCGAGCGAACCGTCGTAAACCACCGTCCGATACTGTCTCATACCGCTCCTGCGCGCCCATTAACTTCGCCCGAAGGGGGGGGGGGCACCCTCCCCCTCCGTCACGCCGCGGGAACCGCGTAATTGGATTCAGAGAAAAGTCGGTGCGCCGATGACGAGATTTACGGTAAGCGCACGCCTCGATCGTTAACACATCGCCGAAAGGACACGCGAGTCCGTGTCCTCGATGTTTTTCATGCCTCGAGAACCGGAAACGCAAATTCGTGTCTTCAAGGGAGGGCGAGGGAAGGGGGGAGAACGTGACTCAGGAGAAAGTCTTGACTGAATTCCTCGGTGAAATCAACACCGAAAGAAGGATTTTGCAACAATTATTAGATTTATATGTGACAATTATATGTAACAATAGTAAGACAAAAATCATTTAATACCATGTATTGTAGCGCTATATACTATACATAGTATACGATGACGAAACAATGCGATTATGCACGCGCGAAACCGAGCGGACGTGATAACTCACGCACGGGGCGCGCGTTTGGCGGTGTGCGCTCGCCGGCGTCGCACAATGACCGGTCCATCGGCCTCCTTGAAGACGACGATACACCGTCGCCTGGGGGCTCTCTCTCTCTCTCTCTCTCTTTCTTTCTTCCTCTCTCTTTCTCTTTCTCCTTGCGCGCTCGTAGGCGTCGCGGCTCGTTCTCCGGAACGCCTAAAGTGTCGGCAGCGACGACGCTGGCGGGACCATTACGTCCATCTGCCGGCATAACGAGCCGTAATTGAAATCTCCTCGTATACGAGCGCGCACGGCCCCGGTTTCTCACGTTAGGGCCACAATTGGCTTTATTGTCGCGGCCGCTCGGCGGAGAGAGAGCCATCCCCGCGGCTGGTATTGCGCGCTGGCCAACGACGAGGACGACGGTCACGAAGAGCAGGCGCCGGTCTTCCTGGAGGACCGATCTCGCATCGACGTGCCATCTTGACGCCTATCGTCGCGTTGACGACATCCGTGTTATCGCGGAACGGTCGGAACTGTCGCGACGACGACGATTAGCGCTCGACTCTCGTCCGATAATCCCGGATGCCGCGTCGGCGTCACTCACGCGCCGCGAAAGCAAAAGGGGAGAGTGATATTTAATATGCGCGATTAATATTTACTCGGTGCCCCCCGGCCGCGGATCAAGTCCGGGATTTTTTCATTAAATCACTCGACTTTTTAATCCGGGACCTTCCGACGGAATTTTGCGACCTTTGCGTTCGGGATCTTTCGATTGAATTTTCCAAGTCCACGATTTCCCGATTGAATTTTTTTACTTTTTAATATAGGGCCTTTCGGCAGAATTTTTTGATATTTAAGTTCAGGACGTTTCGACTGAATTTGTCCGCTTTTCAATTCAGGAATTTTTAACTTTTCAATGGAACTTTTTAATTGAATTCCTGAGCTTTCGGGTTCAGGACTCTCGGCTGAATTTCTTATATTTTAGTGCAAGATTTTTCAATTGAATTTGTTGACATTTAAATTCGGAACATTTCGACAAAAATCGGCTTTTAAATCCAAACTTTTCCGACTGAATTTTTAGGTTCTTGGACTTCACAGATTCGTTTATGAACTTCCAAGTTCAGGACTTTCGACCGAAAGTTCCGGCTTTCAGATCTAGTTCTCTCTTTGAACGATTTTTTTCAGTAGCCCTTCAGAATACCCTTTCTCGAGAGAGCGCGTCTAATAAATCTCCGGTATGTACTTTGTTATCCGAGCGCGTGGAGTGCCCTCGTGTCCGCCGAGATATCGCCCGATGTATCGATAAGAAGACGACCGGTACCTCCTTGGTGCCGTACACGGCGCGAGTGTGTCGTCATTGTGCGTCGCCGCATCATTACCGCGCCTACAGCGCGAGAATGTCTCTCGTTAGGCTTGTCGAAACGCGCACCCGACAACGACGTACGTACACGCATTCGTACTCGGGGCCGACCCGGTGTGATTGGGTATATCGATACGCATCGCCCGGCACGTTCGCGCGCCGCAGTGACAATAATCTCGTTAAGAGCGGAATACGCACCCCGGTCCACTCGGGGGAAATAAATGACATCAGCGCGAGCGGGCGAGCGAGCCGGCGAAACTTTCGTCACCGAGGAACCGCGGAACGGTCCTCCTCGTCACGAATTCGCCGGGCGTGTCGGGAGGGAACAACGCGGCCCTTTCGCGTGATTCTCCCGTGGACGAGCTTCTCGATGAATCGCGTTTTGTTTCCTCGTAAATGCATTTTCTCCCCTCGTGACGGAAAAGCCTATGGAAAATTACATCATCCGCGATGTTATACCCGGAGAGAAACAATTGCTGATTTTGTTGCAAATAGTTATTTTCCGCGACATAACATGTTTTTCTAGTCGCTCCATAGTGGGGAAGAAAAAGTTGGTATTATATACATATATAAATACAAATATACATATGAAAAATTAAAAAAAGACAAAACAGAGGTAAATATAATCAATAATAATAATAAATAAATACATTAGCACGAGGGAGAAGTGAAATGAAGAAAATAGCAGAACAAATTAATATGAGAAATAGAATAAATGAGATACATATGATAGACAGACAGACATATAGATAAATAGATAGATGGGGGGAGGGGGGTGGATGAGGGGGACGATGGAAAGTCGAAGGAAGAGCAAGTTTGAGACGACCGAGCGATCCGTCATCGGAGTTTTGCAAGGAGCGAAGTCTCTTCTCCGCCGGGCAGAACTCAATTTCCAGCGATCGGTCGGGTTAAGTAGATAAAGACGTTACGACGCGTACATAGTTTGCGCAACGCGCTTAAGTGCGAGATTCCGATCTTCTCGCGCGATTCTGAACGGCGCCGGTGGCTTGTATTCTCGCACACAGCAGCCGCAATGGAGGCGGGTTCTTCGAGGAACGTTAACAGACGTCGTAACTCGAGTTTATTGGTTCTCGATGAATATTAGTTCCGGCCGGCGATGTGCGCGCGCGACTACCGTTACGACGCCGGCACCCTCCACCCGCGCCTCGTTTACCGCTCTCATTCGTCTCGGTCGTCCCCCCGCGCGGTCTTAACGACTTCTCGATACGCTCGTGCTCTGATTCTCACGAAATTCTCCTTCAAGTCTCGCTGGGACGAAGTCGATCGCACTCGTCGGCGCGTTCATTCGTCGATCGTTTTCGCAGACAATGCGAGTCGTGGCCAATTAAAGCAGACCATTGTCATGATCGACGCGATTCCGCTTGCGCCAATCAGATTGGATTACCTCATCGGCAAATATCTATCTATCTATCTATCTATCTATCATATGTAATATTTATTTTATTTCTATCAATCTTTCTGCTTTCCTCCATTTTACTTCCTTTTTCTCCTATCAATGTATTTTATACTTATTTATTTATGTATATTATTCATTTCTGTTCGTATTTTTATATTTTTTATACGTATCTATTCATGCGTAAAAAAATTGTTATATCGATAGAATTGGTCAATAGCGTCATAATAGCGAATAAATCTCTTTGATTGACTAACATTATTATTGAAATGAATGCATCACACCTGGTTTTAATAACTCGAATATTGCACGATGAGTTTGGTTGGATCTATTCGAAAATGGATAAACAAACGCGATCGGGGAAGGAAACAAAATTTGTAGTCATCATGAACTAAATTTGTTTCTTATAAGCGGAAATTCTGTTTCTTTCAACCAAAACGCGCTTGACCGTTCATTATCATATAGATTCAACCGCACTCATATTTCAGTATGATTTCAATAACATTTCCATTAAATCAAGGTTTATTCCAATTATAGCGCTGTTAATCAATTCCATCGATATTCAACAGAAGAGTTCTCCTTTCGAGAATATTATAAACATTATCGGAAAAAAAGTTAAATTCGGTGAATTGGAAGAAGTATAAACCGAAATTTTAGTTTCAGTGTTTTAATCTAATATTCCTGATTGAAGTGAACTGAATCCACTAGGAATACATTTTGAATAAATTTGACGCTTATAACAAGACTAAACTGATGAAATACTTGAAACAAGCAATATTTACTTGAATGTAACATATATTTTTCTATGTGTGTGTATGCGTGTGTATCATTCTTCTCAACATTCATATTTTATCGTTCTCTCTTTCTCTCTCTCTCTCTCTCTATATATATATATATATATATTAATGTTCACCCAAATACTGTTCCTCACGCGTGCAATCTCTCCTTCGGAGGAGAGGGTACACCCTAGAATGTTAATGAACGCCCTTATCTATCCATCTATCTCTCTCGTGAGCGGCGGGCGTCGCGGTTCGCGCGTCTATTCGGACGGCGCGGAGTATTCGCGGATCGCGGTCGACGTCCATCAGCCAGTAATTAATACTCCCCCTCCTCTCTGCAAGGCGCGTCGACGGCTCGTTTTAACGCACCGTCGAGCTGCTCGTGAAAATACACAGGACGCTCTTTCCCGATATCTCTTTCTCTGTCTTCGCGCGCGAACGGCAGCGGCGACTCATCGATCAATCCGAAAGCATGCCGGGCGTTTATACACCTGCGCGCTACCTGCGCCACTTGATTGATGATATCGCGCTGTAAGCGTCGATCGGTCGAAATGTACGTCCGCGCAATTCAATCTGCATGGCGTATGCCGTTCAGCGTGATATCGATGAACGCGCTCGCCCCGGAAAATTGCCGATGGAATAGTTATCGCGTTTATCTTACGGACGACCAGAGGAGAGCACGGATCCCCCGCCGTCGGTCGGGTCTGTTAATTCATTCAAAATCGGGCGATCGTTAACGAGGAGCAGCGCACGGCTAGAGTCCCTACGTGGTAAAAAATAAAATGTTAATTTCAACACGACAAAACGCAAATATAAATAGACAGGGGCCGAAATGGCGGAGGTCAAAGTCGACTGAAGAAAGTAATTAACAGCGGCAAAACGATGCTCACGTATACGTACGACAGAACGATTTCGAATGAATTCTATGTATCTTCGAAGACTGTTCATTTTATAAATCATGTTTACAACAGTTTATAAATAAGTGAATGAAACGACGTTACTTTCGTGACGATGAAACATCTGCGATCATAATGATTCTGTCACTTATATCGTTTCTCCTGTGGAAATTTGCCCCATTGTTCTACCACTTATTCGTCCTGCCATTTCATTACGAAGATTGGCTCGGTCAATACAAACATGGACGACGGGCCAGACTCTGTCGTCTAGGAGCTCCACGTAGCATTTCCGTAGGCGAGCCGGGATCGATGTTTCTTTGTGACGTGGACAATCTGCGATCGCCGGGACCGCGTTTCCATGAAATGAAACCTGCATTCGTCACTCCGCACGACCGCCGCCCTCGTCGCTCTCCGGCGGAATTCTTACTTTATCGAGGAAACTCGCGCGGCTGATTAGCCCGCAGAAGGAAGCAAGAGTAATTTCGAGACCGTTAGCGCAGCTGAACCCGGCGGGGTAGATAGCTATGACAAGACGAGAGTTTACACGGTAGACGGGAGTAATTACATCCAAGTTTCGGCCTGAGTTCTCTCTTTCTCTCTCTCTCTCTCTCTCTCGCTCTCTCGCTCGCTCGCTCGTTCTCAGAGCGTCCGTCGTCTCTCCCAGCCGGCTTTCTCTATCGGACTCGCCGCGTTTCCGTATCTCATCGCGCTCTTCCTCCGCCGTCTCGCAGTCCGCTTGAAACGCGAGTAGCGCATCTCTCCACGCTCTCCACGGAGATAATACCCGCGTAAGGTATATTATCTGCAGCTACGACGAGTCTACCCGAAGACGTAGCAGCCGCGGAGGATTAATCAGTCGAAGCCGCCACGTGTTCGGTTCAGACAACGAGGACGACCCTCGTTCGCGATCTGACCGTCGCTTATCGTCGCGAGGACTCGCGAGATTTCCTCACCTCCGACGGATTCGACGGCCGCGCGCAATAGAGGGTGCGTGTCTCCCTTTCGCGAGTACTCCTGTTTGTAATTAACAACGATATAAAATATTTCAATCCTATGAAAATACCGTGAAAAAATGTACAGAGTCGATAAACAAATTAACAGTTGAATGTGATCTGTCTATATAGGAATTTAAATCATACAGAATTCGGTGGTGATTAATGGGGAAAATTAGACAATGTCTCGAGGGTGTCTTTATAGTCGCCTTACCCGAGATAGTTGGATGGTAGAATCCCATATGTAAAAATATATACAATTTTCGTTAGCCAAAGTGCAATTTTAGTTCAGTGAATACTTCGTAATTTCGTAATTTCATCATTTTGGAATATTTCACCGGTCAATATTGAAATATTTGATTTGGAATTGTGAAGCATTGAAATATGAAAACACATTGAAATGTATAAAATGTTCAATTTGAAATGACGAAATATTTCAGTATTTCGTAATTCCAATTTGCGAGTACATCTCATAACTGCGAGACCATGATTGAAGTTACATCGATGCCCGGCCCTTCACTTCCCGGCCAACCCGTAATTTACACTTACATATGTAACCTCATGACGATGTACAAATTATGCCTTGCTATTCATGCCGAATCATTAAACTTGAAAAGTTACCACTGCAGAACCGTCAGTTCAATAATCAACCATAAACAGAAAGACACAATCCCCGCACCGCCACCAAGTCAAGTCCCAACCGGGAGTTAACCGAAAAGTGAAAAACCGGGCCTCGATGTAACACATCGTCCCATTTGATCGGCCCCCTGATGGTCCGCGTGGACATCTCGTGAATTCGGCGGAGGCTCTTCTCGCGACGAGGGCGACCGAGGGCGCTCGCTGCCGGTCGCGAGGGAAGGCGCATCGGTGCGCGCGAATCTCGCCGCGATTTTTCACGCGAGTCAAGCTTGATTTACGGCGCCGCATTATTCCACTGTAATAATCGGAAGGCGCGGAGTCGCCCGGGCAGGAAACGTAAATCAAATCACTCGTTGATCGCTTAATGGATCGTTTGAAAGACGCGAGGTGATGCCCGAGCGTGTTTCGTCGCGATAATTATGCCGGATCTGTTTATCCACGTTCCTCTTTTAATCTCACTCGCGCCCCGCCTCGACTGCTCCGTCCCTTCTTTCTTCATCTTCTTCCTCCTTCCTTTCTTCCTCGTCCTCTTCTTCTTCGCGCGAGGCAGCGTCGTAATATATCAAGTTTAATGCGAAATCTTATACAACGCGATACGCGGCTCCCCGGCGATCTCGACGCGAATCTCTCCCTTCGCGGAACGCAGACTCACGATTTCGCTGGCGAGGGACGGGAGAAGGAAGGAAACGGCCGATCCTCGCCGGATTCCTCGGCGATGATCGGCGTCGATTAATCGGAATCCGCGCTGCGATCGTTAGGCGCGTCTTGTCCGCGCTTTGTCGAGCGAGGCCACGGAGAGGGGAGGCGGCGCGATCGACACGCTCGATACTTCGAATTCCCGAAACGTCACCGACATTCATATATTTCCTGCTCTCTCTCTCTCTCTTTCTCTCTCTCTTTCCCTCGCATGGAGTAATAAATAACGAGGCCACGACGGCAGGGAGACACGAGCCACCGCCACGCGAGAATAGTGATAAATGACTATCGGGACAACACCGGTATCGCTTATCTCTCCTTTACATGGGATGAATGAAACGAAGCGCGTCGTTAATTTCACATTATATCAATTTTCCGCGTGCGTTGCGCGATAATCATGCCGCTGCCCTCCTTCTCGGCCTCTGTCTATCCCTCTCTCTCTCTCTCTCTCTCTCTCTCTCGTTCGCTCTCGTTTGATGCGAATTTTCATAGGTTGTTTACGATCTCCTTTTCATCCGCTTGTTCACTTTCTCTCTCTCTCTCTCTCTCTCTCATTCTCTTTTGTTTGCTTTCGCACGATCCAATCGCAGATTAACGTCACGCGCGAAATCAGTCGCGACGAGCGCTCGCCCGCGCGCATTCCGGAGAATTTACAGCGCGATTTATCGCGGAATCAATCCGAGCAATTAGCGACGGACATTTCTACTCGCGACTCCACGGCAGCCGGATTGAATTCAAGCAAACGAGTCGCGAAAGACGAATCGCTCGCCCCGACGAGCCGAAACTTGATTCTTCTCCATTCCCTCCCTCTTCCTCCTCCCTCCCCTCCTCACTCTCTTTTTCTCCCGACGCCACGTCCGACGTTATTTTTCCCTCCTTTTTTATTATCCATGGAAAATTGAGTTTCACCTTTTTCCCCGTTCCCTCGCACGAGCGGTCCATTCGGATGGACTTTGTCTCGTTCGATTTCCTCTTTGTGCGCGAGAACGCGAGCCTCAACACCTCCTTCTTCCAACTTTTCGTCAACGCAATTCTATCCTCGCACGAGGTAATGAGATTTCTTCGGGCGCGCGCGACGAGAGCGGAAAGAGAAAGAGAGAAAGAGAGAGAGGGGTAGTCACCCTGTAATAAGAATTCTTCGTCGAACTCTCCATGGTGCACAATAAGAGCCTCTTCCTTCTGGCTTTCCGCCGAAGGAAAGAACTCTCGCTCGCTCCGCGCGGAACGAGACGAAGGATTGAAGCGAGGGACGGAGCGTGAGACTCAGGCGGAGGGAGGGGGAGGAGAGGACTCGCGATGCTGGATACACGCGATCGAGGGAGGACTGTCCTCTATATTACACGCGGCAGATCACGAGGGGTGGAATGATTTATAAGCGAGACAACTGGAAATGCCACGAATGGCTTCATGCAGGCTCATGGCGATGCTCGTAACTTCCAATTAGGCTGCGCGCTTTGAGATGTATCCAGTAACTTCCGCGCTTACAAGAACGAGAGACAGAGAGAGAGAGGGAGAGCAAGAACGCAAGAAAACGAGAAGGAGATTAAACGCGACGGACGTACGGACGACGCGACACGATGTAAACGTTTCCTCCAGGAATAGCGGACACACTTAATCCCGCCAGAAACATTCTTCTCCCTCCGTTCCTCTCCGGGAAGAAAGAGGGAGGGAGGAAAAAAATCCAATATGACAAAACGCCGTTCTCAAACACGAAAGACGGATTACACGTTCGCGTGCAGCGTGTAAGCGAACAGGATTTCTCAAATCGCGCGCAAACACCGGGAAAAAGAGAAAGAGGAGATATCGGTAACTTCCGAACCGGAATTCAAGGTGGAGGGGGGGAAAGAAGAGGAGGAGAAGGAAAAAGAAGCTTTACGACGGGTAATTCTTGGCGTCTCTCTCCGCCGTCGAGGTTTCATAAAAAGAAACACAGGTGTGCGTGTTAGAAAAAGAGAGAGAGAGAGAGGGAGGAAGCGGTCGGTCAGTTGGTTGGTTGGTTGGTCGCGACGCGCAATCTGTGGCACCTGTCGGCCTGCGAGGAAATGGAAGAATTCAGCAAGCTCCTTCTCCTCCCCCCTCCTCGTCCTCTCCTCTACGGGAACAGCGGTAGGACGCTGAAAGCCGCTGCTGGAAATACAAGACGTCTCTGGGCCATGCTTCATTTCAAACCCCAACCTTATATTCTATCGCCTCTCTCTCGCGCGCGCGCACGCACGGAACGGGAACAGTACCGCTCCGGCGAGCGCGCGTTGGCTGCGGGAGAGATGCTCTTTCCAGGAGGAGAGCCGTTCCAGACATCTGTTGCTTGCTCTCTTCTTCCCCGCAACAAGGCATTTGCATAATTATAATCTCGCCTCGACCGTCTCGAAAACTCGAGCTGCGCGCGTTGTGTAGCTACCGCTCTTGAGAGCAAGAAAGAGAGAGAGAAAAAGCGAGCGGACGCGCGCGCGCTTCTTCAACGTGTACACCCGTTTCTGGGCTTGTTAACGAAAAAGGAGCAGCAGGGAGGAATTGCTTCCGCCAACCGGCGTAACCGGGGAAGGAAAGGGAGACGCGGACTCTTATTGAGACAAGACCGGGTCGAAGAGTGGCGGTCCGCGTACTAACGACGTGCGGTCGAAATAAATTCAAGAACGGGGGAGAGAAGGAAGATACTTGAAGGTCTGCCGCACCGAAACGTTTGTATTCTGTGGGATACAGATTTTCTTCAATTCGTATCGTCCGTGTCCCGTCCAATCTTGCGACCTGACGACAATTTTCACATTTGGAATTGTAATCCTGAATTACACCTTCCACTTGGAATCCTTTGAATGACGACTTTACGCGGACTCTTATTGAGACAAGGTCGGCTCGAAGAGGAGAGGTCCGCGCACTGACGACGCGCGGTCGAAATAAATTCAAGAGCGGGAGGGAAGAAAGGAAGATACTCGAAGGCCTGTCGCAGCGAAATGTTGGTATTTTGTGGGATACAAATTTTCTTTAATTCGTATCATCCGTTCTGTCCAATTTCACAACCCCAAGAAAGATCTACGCTTCTGACGTACACTTTAACACGACGCGCACACATTTGATTTACACTTGTGACTTGCATTTTTTTATTTCGACCCACGCTTCTGATTATAATTCTGAATTATTCCTCTTGTTTAATTATCCTCTGGATAGCAGTTTTACACGGATTTGCGACTAAAAGACATAGTTCCAGAAAGGAAATCGGGAACAGTTTCATTATGTTCTTCTTTGCTACCTACTAGCTAATTAAATTTCACGTTACAAGCTAATTAAGCGCAACGGACACACAGCCCCGCTACTTATAGCGGTGCCGAACGTAAACGTTTCCACGATACGTTTCCACCGAGAGGGAGAGATTCAGGGTTCAGCCGGGGTCAATTCCCGCGGCATCAATTAGCATTAATCTCGCCTCGTCGAGTTACGCGCGCGCGTCGCTCCTCCAGGAACGGCGAGGAAGAAAAGCGTCGGGTCAATTGATCGAGGAAACACGAGGAGGAACGAATGACCGGCCCGACACGCCACGGGCCCGATTTCGAAAGGACTTCTCGCGAGAGCCGGCTGCCGATCGTTCTTCATCTCGCGGCGGCGCGCGTAAGAACACGCATTTCTCATTTCTCACGGAACGCATTACGGCCTGAACAATACCAAAGAACGATCTTCGAGAGTGGTACCATCTGAAAGCGAGAATGCGAGATCAAGGAATTTATCCTGCCGGCCAGGGTGGAAAATATCACGAGAGAGAGGGAGAGAAAGAGAGCGAACGCGCGGGGTAGGATCTCTTATAAATCGAGCATCTTAGGGTCGTGGAAGGTGATGAAGGACCTCGGAGAGTTGCAGAAACGATCGACAATGCCGGGGAGGTATCCCCGGAGGGTATCCTGCGGAAGAAGCCGAGCCGGGGGCTATCAACGGCCTCGGACTTGTATAGATAGGATTACTGCGGCGGCGGCGCCGTCGACGAACGGAAAACAGGAAATGAGTATGAACGAAGGTATTTTCGCGAGGATTTGGTCGCTGTCAGAGCGCATCACCGCCGCCGCTTTCGTGGGAAGACGGCGAGAACGAAAGGGATGGGAGAAAGAGAGACAGAAAGTTAGAAAGAGAAAGAAAGAGAAGGAGAAAGGGAGAGAAAGCTTGACCGCGGAAGAAAACGTACCACGGAGTGGCACACGGCGGAAGAAAGACAGAGAGAGAGAGAGAGAGAGAAAATACGCCGTCCTCACTCGCGCGTGTTCGCTTACGCGGAGCGGAGCGGAGCGCCAGCGGGATCTTATGGGATTCGACTCTCCCGAGATAATTTTTCTTCCCTCGCTTCCCCCCCGTCCGAGATCGCCTCATTTTCCGCGATTCCGTCGCGTCATATACCGTCCCCCGACAATGGCAGTGATTTCTATCTATTGAATTCCGCCTCTCGCTTTCTCGCATTACCTCTCTCCGACTCGATCCTCTCTTCCGCTCTCTTCTCCCCCTCCTTTCCTTCCTCGCCCCGCGGTTCCTGCTCGCTTTTCTTACGTCTGCCGGGTGTCAAATGATGCGTATAGAATAGACTGGAAAGCTATGGTCGGATCCATTATCGATCGTTCTCGGCGGCCCGAGGAATTCAAGCGGCCCCGCTGCCACCGCCGCCATGAGGGTGGGAAGGAGCATCGCGGAGGACGAGCGGACGAGGGAAGGTCGGGAGGGTGGCGAAGAGGTCGACGGTGGTGAAGAGAGCGCGAGAGAGCGAAGGAGATAGTGAGAGAGAACGAGAGGGAAGGAGGGAGACAGAGGAGCGGGCGAACCCTCCTGAAAGCTTCTATAGGAAGAGACCACCAGCCCTCGTGTTGGGAGCGCTGTTGGCTGCCGTGCCACCCGGTGATAAGCCGTTACCAGCCACGGAATTGCCCTGAAACATCGACCGGACTTTCCGATGACGCGGAATTGCTTCGGGGTTTCGTTCCTCGAATTACTCGATCGCAGGCGACCATCCGCGCGCACCCCGATCCCCGTTGGATCGATGACGCTCCGCCGTCGTCCCCGTCGTCGGATACGCGCCCCGGGAGAGAATATAGATTCTTCTCCCACCCCCGGACGTGCGAGTCAGGGGTGACATTTTTGGGAAAGGTGTCGCCTAATACCACCGCGATTCGATGTGACTCTTCACAGGACTCCTCTTTTCCATCCAATTTTTTTTCTTCTATTTCGATTCCCGCGCGAAAGAGAGAAAGAGAGAGAGAGAGGGGGGGGAGGGATATTGTTTTTGCATTACGCCGGCATTTATCATTGGATAGTGCAGCGGGCGGCGCATCTATCTCTGTTCCTTGTCCCAGCGTTCGCGTTCGCGCGCGAGGACAGCGATCGCGATAGGGTAAATTGGACCCCGGCCTTAAGACAACGAGGGCGTATCTTGACACTCTTAAAAGACGACCTCCTTTTGTTTGCCATTTTGCGGCCGCGAGTATTGCATCACGGCGCGCCGGTTTCTCAGAAGGCTCCCTCTCTCTCTCTCTCTCTCTTTCTCTCTTGCTCTCGGCGAGCTTAAAGGTTACAATTCTGACGATCGTTCCCCTCGCTCTGTCTCCGTTCCTCTTTCTGCCATGCTTATCCTCGCGCCGATCGGGGCAATTTATTATAATCGTGCATGAGCTTCACCCGTACACACACCGGTCGTTACCGCTCTCTCTCTCTCTCTCTGTTTCTTTCTCTGTCCTTCTTCCTGTTTTCCACCCTCCGCCCTGCCGGTCGCTTTCTTTCGTCCTTATACTTTGTGCACCGCCCGTACATATATTTCCGTGGCAATCTGCAATGACCGCCGACGTCGTTTGCATTCGATGTTGCATGTCTCATCAGTTTACTCTAGGAAAACATGCAACCAAGGCGACCAAAGCATTTACATTCAAATTCCTTTCTTGCTTGAGAGAGAGAGAGAGAGAGAGACTCACGGCGCGCATGCAAGCCGGAATGCAAACGCCGCCGACAATTGATCCTTGTACGTCGTTGAGGAAATAGGAAGGAGCGCTTAAAGGAGGAAACAAAATGAGTGTGTCCGCGAGGTGAGGGAAGTTCTCGCGCACGCGCTGAGAATTCGAAAATAATCGTATCGCCTGTCGTGATACACCAAGTTATCTTAGCGATTTGCTCGGCGAACTTGTTCACAGCGACGTGAACCGCGATGAGATCGACGTCAGTCGACGGCATTTCTCCCTTTCTCAGCTTTTCTTCCCTTCTCTCTCCCTCGAGGGAGGGGGGAGGCGGAGAAAAACTGTTTGATCATTAAATATGTTTCTCCAACATCGCGGAGTTCGCGGCGCTTTCATAAGCGCGCGCGCGCGCGCGCGCTAAGTTTCCTTTGAAATTCTGCTGACTTGCTGTTTCACGATGAATGAGAGCGCCTAGGATAGGCGGTCATTGTACCGGCGCAAACGATTCTTCCGGAGTTTTAATTAAACGCAGGGGGAGGCGGGCAGAGGGAGGAGATGCGGGCAGATTTGAGGTGAGCGAAAGTTTTCGAAGTAACGCCAGCGCCCAGCTCGCGCGTCATACTTCCCGCCGTTGTCCATCTGTCTGGGAATCATATGCGTTTGAGCAATACCAGAGACTGTCATATCCAATAGAAAAGGAAGAAAAATATATTTCCCGACAGTTACTCAAAATCGAATCCTCCCAACGGACGCGTTGCGAAATTCATCGAGGGAAAAGTGTCGCAGCTCTTAATCCGTCGACTGTTTGTTAAAAATCGCCACCTCGCCGGTACCAGGAACTATTTCCCGGGCATCGGTGGTTACATTTGCGTCTCGCTGTCGCCGTTCCGACGTCCGGGGGAGGAGCCGCGACTCCACGTGGGGCTCGTTACCACGCGACCGCGTCTTTAATCGTCCGCGTCTTATCGCGCTCGGCCGGCCGTCGCAGCTCCCCCGTGGATCTTACATTTTCCACCTGACTCGATCACGCTCTCTCGCCCGCGAAAGTAATCACGACCGGAATCGCGCTGCCGTCGCCGTCGTTCAAACAGCGGTTCCTCGCGAGTTTTAATTGAAAACGGAGATAGTGGAAGACGAAAACGGGAAGGGCGGAAGAAGGCGGAAGAAAACGGTCGGTGCGCCCAGAACGCGGGCGGGAGG
>NW_014557714.1:103519-105738 GCF_001313825.1 Dinoponera quadriceps | reverse complement strand
GGGCGGGAGGGGGGGGGTCGAAGGCAAACAGACGCTAATTGGGGCTCAACCGCTGATGTTTACCGGATTACCTGCGGAGCCGGCAGCATCACTTGCCAGATGGCTCGCCTCGTAGGCGAAATCGCGCGCGGGACTAGATTTCCCCATAGACATAATAAAAATAAGGGTTCGCGCGGAGAGTTAGAGGCCGGAGGGGGAGATAGATGGACAGAGGGTAGAGTCAGAGGGGAGGCAGGGAGGGAGAAAGAAAGGGGGAATAGAAAACCGGAGGAAGAAAGCCGTCTACTAACAAACGGCGCGCGCGCGGACCTTCGACCCCATCCGGCTCGACATCAGCATATATTGGATTATGTAGATACTTTCGGAGTCGTGGAGGGTACTTGTAGTCCGGGATAAGCTGTATACAGAGTGGATTCGAAGGAAGACCGGCCGTCGCTGAATGAAGTCAGAACGCGTGAAACGCTCGAAGCCGAATTACGCTCGTCCGCGAGCGAGCGTCCGCGGGGGTGAGCAGCGCAGGGGGGTTGCCCTATTGACTCGCGACGAGCTGCCCCGCGCGGCTACCCCGCGATGAGTAACAGACCGTCATCGATCGCGCCGATTAAATCGACGACGTGGCTGAGAGACGTCGGCGACCTTCCGTGACGCGAGATCGCGCCGACCTATTGAGCGCCGTGGTTTCGCTGGGATTTTTAAGTGATCAGTTTGCTCGTCTCTGGGCGAGAAGGATCTTGGATCGATGTCGAAACTAATTTTATCGAAGGCACACTGAGAGAAGAAAATATACACATAATGTAAAACTTATTTATATTTATTATGTTGGGAGGTATTAATAACTATATGTATATACATGTATACTATTTAACTTTACCTTTAAATTCATCGACTTAAATTCACTATTTGTATACACACTTATGTTACTATTTATTTATACTAATATACGTATTTTTTACACTGAAAAAATTCGCGTCGAATGAAAAATGTAAATTTTCTTGAAACTGTAGCTGTTCATAAAGTGTTCAGTCCACATTCAGGTGGGAAAAAGTTAGACTTAAATAAGTATATATTATTAATACCACCGGAGAAATTCTTTATTTTTTGGAAATATTTGTTTCAACGTGCGGATGTGACAGGCGTTGAAGACATAAATTAATCAATGATTACGAAAGTCTTGGATTTCCAATCTAAGAGAAAGGTAACAAGCCAATCGCCATATCTTTGGCTCTCTTGTTTTTCTTCTGATTCAGTCAAATGATTTTACTCCATTCATAAATAAACTCGCTTGATTATCTTCGAATATCGACCAAGTAATTTTAATTGATGAAAAAGAACCGTACCGGAAAGTAGGACACCAGCCTGTGATGGGTGAAACCTTCAAGTCGAGGAAATCGATCGCGGGAGCGTCTCGCGAATCCCCAAGCTATAGACAAGTAGTCTCCGTCGCGTTTCCTATTTCCGGTATACATCGCGTCCGATAAGATCGCCGGGCGACATCTCGCTTTCGGAGTCGCGTGTGCTTCGTGGAAAAAAGGCGTGCACCGCGTCCGGTGCAGCCGCGGAAACGCGTACTACCGCCCTCTCTCTCTCTCTCTTTCTATCTCTTTCCTGCCCCCTCCTCCCTCTCTTTCTCTCTACTAGTCCACCGCAGATCTCTGCTTGTTTTTCCCCGTTGGGAAAAGCCGCCCGCACGCGACTCTATTTGCATAGATCTTCGGATCTGAGGCCGGCGAGGGAGGGGGTCCCCCGCGTCCGAATTGAATTTGCAATATTATTTCGCTTCGACCTCTGCCCCTGCCGTTTCCCTCTCGTCCTTTCCGCCCCCCTTCGCCCCCGTGCGCCCCGTGAATTCCTGGCGCCGCCGTTCGGCAAAACGACCTTTACGCCTTCCTCTGCCCCCGAGCGAGAGAGAGGGGGGAGGGAGATACACGCCGCTCGCGTATATTTTATTTATGGTTTCGCGATACAGCAGACGATGAAAACCGGGAACACGGTGGGCCGACCCCGCGGAATAGCCGCCGCCGCGCTCTGATGGCTAGGGTGGGCCGGAGGGCAGAGGGGCGCGCCAGGGGGGGGGATGAGGATCGACGAAGTTTCCGTTGCGCGCAGATATACCCGCGCGATGGGCGCTCTGCTCCACATTCGAGGCGTCGGAAATAAAACCGGCAAAAAAGCCTCGCCCCGGCCGGCGATTATCGCCACTCTGCGGCTCGCCACGGGCG
>NW_014557714.1:85067-103495 GCF_001313825.1 Dinoponera quadriceps | reverse complement strand
GGGGGGGGGGGGTGGCGCGGCGGGGCGATATCGTTACTTTCATGCGCGTGTTTTAACGCCGTGCGCACGGCCGGGCCGCGAGATACGCCCGAATGCTCTTTATATAATTTTTCCCCGCCGGCCGTTTGAGCGTAATTAACGTTAAAGCCGTTGTATTTTAGAACGCGAGAGAGCGAGAGAGCGAAACCGGAGGTTATCGCTTCCGCGTGGCGCTTATCGGCGAGGCCGAGCGGCCGACCGGCGGGCCGTGACGCGTGACCACGAAGCGATCGATCCTTCGCACGCGATTGTTCCCGAAACGAACGTATTACTTTTAGTCGATCATCAAATATTCAACGTTGCTCCTTTTCTCCTTCTTCCCTCGCCTGAGTCGAAATTTGGATGCTATTTTGACACTCTTAACATTTCGACCGATCCGTCGTCCATGTATGAGCGACGGTTTCCGAAACTGAAATAGGAATAATTTTATAAATTATTTATCGAAATATTGAATAAAATATCATACACACACATATATTTACACAATATATATACTAATGTAGAAGAACAAAATGAACTTTATAGAATTAACCCTTTGAGTACAGAATTATTTTAAGATTTGTATGCCCATGGGACGGATTTAATTTGTCGCTATATGGATTAATATGTAAAAGTAATAGATTTTATGCCCAGGTAAGCAGATGACGAGTCTCACTCGTCAAATGTACCGAAAGGGTTAAAAGATTGACATAAGTGCCGACTCAGGTGGCGAGAAGTGTGCCGTAGATCAAGATCAGCGTTCGTGCAGCGTAATCAACGTGGAAATCGCAGCATATTTCACCGATTTCCACGTCACTGGGAACTTTTCTACGTGTGAGTGAGCTGGAGCTTCGCAGAAAGTTACAGTTTTCCGGTTAAAACGCGCGCGCACGATGCGTCACGGCCGCGAATGCAGAAGAACGCGGCGGAATTGATCCCCCTTTCGTCAGGTGGGGAATTTACCGTTACTCCGCGAGTCCGTTCATCCGTACGTACGTCCGTACTCGCCGGGGAGAAGTTTGCTATATCGCGTTAAGCTGCCACCGTGAGTTTCGCTCACCTTGAAACTTCCCCAACTACTGCTCCCGTCGCAGTTAACGAGCTACCCGCGAACGCCCGACACCCGTCCCGGTGATCGTTCACTTGGCGCATACGCGTTCTCACGTCAACGTTACGTCGCGATCTTCGCTCACCGTGAACCCGAAGAAAGCGGCCGAGAAGTAGCACGGTACGTCGTCTTCCTCATTCTTCGCACAACTCTCTCTTCCTCTCCTTTCTTACTTTTGTATATTTAATCTTTCTCCGATTATTTCTTCACGTTTACTCCGACATCGTTTTATTCCTCTTTTATACTATATCGCGCGTGTTTATGGAGGTGACTCTGATGATTTCTATTAAACGATTTCGAGAGTATGAATTGCTATTTTCAGTACTTCGTTAGTATCCTTATGGCACTACAAGATCGACGTTTTAGACCTTATCGGCTTATTTCCTCTTTCGTTGACTGCATGTGTAAGGACTTGGAACAATTTTCTCTTCTGAAGGGTAAATCTTGGAATGTTAACAAGCACTCTTATTTACCAATCTATCGATGAATTTCTAACAGTAACGGGCTCGCTCGACAAATTCTCGCGCCTAGATCGGCGTGCGTCGCCCCCCGGATTTTCCTCAAAATTCGCTCTCGCGTATATTTACTCCCGCGTTATGCGTCGCGCAAAAAGAACATTCGCCGCGACCGACCGACCGACCAATCGTTATGCCGCGCCCGACGAAGGTGATTAAGTGTGAACGCAATTACCACCGTAACCACCTACGGTGGTATCGAATAACACGTATTAAGAGAGAGGCGGCGCAGAGAGCGAAGAAGCCAAGTGTGGCGGCGGCGGAGGAGCAGGAGATCGAGAGAGAAAAAAAGAGAGAAAGAGAGAGGGAAAGAGAAAGAACGAAGGAGGAGGAGGGAGAAGAGGTCGACGCGAGAGGCCCGGCACTAACGAGCGAGGCAGGATACCGGCAGGTAACGCTTGCAAAGCAACCTCTTCCTCGTTTCCTCCCTTGCCCCCCTTTCTCTCTCTCTCTCTCTGTCTCTCTTGCTCTAGTTTCTTCCCGCTGCGCCGGTCGTCTCCACCCCGTCTTTTTCCCGCTCCGCCGTGCGAACGCGTTCATCTTCGGTCATTGATCGCAATCTCTCGCTAACGAGCTTACCGCCGGGTGCGAAAATCTTACCTGGGGCACCGTGGCCTCGACCTGTGGCTCCTCCTCGTCGTCGTGCTCGAAGTCCTCTTCTTGCTCCTGTTTCTTCGCTCCCGCTCGTTTCGCCGAGATTCCAGCGGCGCCGGCCTGCGCCGCCGATAATCGAAGCGCCGGCTGTTTTATTCCCTCAAGAAGAAGAAGAAGCCTCGGAGAGCCTCGAAGGCCGCGCGCGCGATCTTTATTTACAGAAATCGATCGGCGGGGTAGACGGCATTATCAGCTGCGAACCGCCGTCGGCAGGTGCAGCGGGATCGCCGCGCTAATCGATCACGCGGCAACGGGCGAGGCCACGAATGCAACGCGTGTCCCGCGCATTATCCACCCGCGACGATCGAATAGCAAGAATTAGGGGTGATACTATCCGACACACTCGAGGCTTCGGTATAGCGTCGAAATGTCGCTTCTGTATAAAGTCCATTTAATTCTACATTAAGTCGAGACTAAACGAACACACGTATTTTCCTGTTCGTGAACTTTCGAATACTTGAATGCTCGCGAATTTTCATATTTCGAAATCTCGTTATTCGAATATAACGTGCCGGGTGTTCAGAAACCCGAGGCTTCAAGGCTTCGAAAAGCCGAAGCTTCGAATACAATTTTCTAGTGCCAACAAGAATATTCGCTAACCGTCGTAAATTACAAAATTGTAATTACACACACACACACACACACGCGCGCGCGCGCGCACACACACCGAAGACGGAGGAAGAGAGAGATCGCGTATCTCTCGGCGAAGCGATGCGCGCGTTATTACAGACCGCTTTTTCATCAAACGCTGAACATGGGAGTCGCCTCATCGCGCGCTATACCGCTCTCGTTATTTGCGAGACTAAACGTCGCGTGCGCCACGCGAACAACGTTACAACTGGATAGGCGTCGCAGAGAGGAGCGGTGGTGGCGGCACCGCAATAGGATCTCCCGGATCGGCCGCTAATTGATCGAAGATTGCGAGCGATATTTGGAGCGTGTAATAACACGTCTCCGGATCGCCGAGCGAATAACGCCGCGAGCGGATCCGCCTGGACGCGGCCGGATGAGGAATCAGATATCCGGTGAGACAATGCGCCGGAGGAAGGAATGTGGGAGAACCAGCGAGCAAACGAGCGAGTTCCTCGTCCTCTCCTCGTTAAATTCTCGCCCGGGTTTGCTTCTTTCCCATCGGATCGCGTCAGTTCCCTTGAAAGCGAGAGACCGAGAGGGAAAGAAAGAGAGCGCATTTGCTCTGAGTTTGGGCGCATGTATCGATATAATTTCTATTTCAAATTTGTTCCTGGTCGAATTCTTTATTTGTGGCGGAAGCGAGTTCCATAATGTGACGGTTGGGCAGTGGAGTGATTTTTGGAAAATTGTCGTGCGACACTAAGAAATAAAGAGAGAGAGAGAGAGAGAGAGAGAACGAGAATGCCATAAGAACGCAATCAAATATAGCGAAAGCTCTTCGGGGGGGGAGACGGGTGGTAATCACGGAAATGGCGATGTCAGCGGCGACGGACGGGGCGAGATTCGTCGTCCCCCTCGTGTCTATGACCGGGATCGGTTTCGACACTGAATTACATCGTCCCGAAATCTTAAGGGGGATGCCCACGACACAATGTCGTGCACGCCCACGCAGATGGCGCGTCCGCCGTAGTGTAGTAGTTAATTTCCTCTGTCCAAACAGCGCTAATCCCGGGTGACATAAGCCAACTGACGGCGGCGGAGGAGGCCGCGTATCCTCGTAAACGGCTAGACGGAGAAATAGCGCGAGAGCCAGAAAGCTAGTCGCCTATCCGGAAGAGAGGAGCTGCCACCGGCAGTCCCGCCTGTCTCGTCCGTTCTCTTCGCCCGCGACGACGACCAGCCTGGATTCGTTAACCCGCTTTTCCACGATTCTCCTCTCTCTCTCTCTCTCTCGCTCTCCTATTTCTCTACATATTTATCTAGTTCTCCCGCCTCCCTTTATATATCCCGCGCAAACGCGAGGATCCCGCGTTAACTTACTGCACAAAGCGCCGTCACTTCATCATCACGAATCCGGGACGGTGCATCCGGTATCTCTCGCGACGTCGTCGTCGTCGCCGCTCATTAGACCCCCGGACTCCACAGGTGCGGGAGTCGTCGTGTGATACCCGAAATTTCGCGAGTCGGCGGGACCGTTTCCTCGCACGTCGCGTTGTTTCATCGACGGAAGCTCGCGAAGCTAGGCTGCACAGGAAAAAAAGGGCTATATTCAGATCAATAATTGCTTCAATATTTCTTTGCAAACTTTCACTTGGATCAAGTAATGTTTACTTGATCCGAGTAAATATTTTTCTAGGAGTATTAAAGTAATTATTTATTTTAATCTTCCTTTTTTCTTGTATAGACTCGCTTAGTGCGTTTCACCACAGACTATCTTATATATTTATCGCTTTTTTTAAATATAATTTGGTGTACATAGTGTATTTATATAATAGTATATTCGTAACAGTGTGTTATATTTTATATGTTTTTTCTTATTATGGTATAAGCAGACTTAATTTGTTCACGTGGGTCAATCGGTGTTCCGGAGGAGGCCGTTGTGCCCCTTATCCAAGAGAGCGATGCTTGGGACCTTCGCGAGGTACCCTTTCACCCTCCGCGCATACCAGAAAGTATATACGTCGTAAACGGATTTATAGGAGGCCGCGTGACACGCCGTCATCCCATTACGGATCATCGTAAGCCTATTTGTTTAGGATCCGAACCGGGCGTGAGCTCAGATCGTCGCCTAATTGTCTGACTGACGCGGCGAGACCTGACGTTCCCCGCGATTGGCCAGCTCTCTCTATCTCTCTCTCTTTCTCTTCCGCGTCTTCACCCTCGTCGTCTTCGCGCACCTCTGTGCTAGCCGTTTCTTTCCCCCCTCCCTCTCTCCTCCTGAAAGTGACGCGCCACTTTTGTTAGCGTCGTGAGAAGCAGATGCACTAACGGCGAACCGTACGCCACGGTATTTACTTTACTAACAAGACGAAAGTAGAGTCCGTCCCTGCTTCTATCTCTCTCTTTCTCTCCCTCTTTCTTTCTCTTTCAGGCTCTATCTAGGTGGCGTGTAGACCGATAGACAAAGCCGAGAACGGTGGGAGAATGACGGAGGGAAAACGACCAGGGAGAAGACTGAGCGATGGGTCCACTCTTAATACACATTTATACGGAGTGTCCGAAAATTCCCGCATGCGGAATGTACAGGGAGGTCCTCCATATCAGAAGAAGTAACTTTTCCCTCAGCGAAAACGTCGAGAAAGATCATTATTTCTAGTGACCTTTTCATTTTCAACATGATACATCTTTGAAGCTAAGCCTTCATAAGTCGAAATTTTATATTAAACCTTCTACACAGCAGGAGCTAAAATAGCAAAATAGGTTCAATTTCAATTCTAATAATATAATATAATCTCTACTTTGACCCTCACGATGTCCGAAATTTCCGTTTTAGATATTTTACCATCAAAACAGCGAAGGTAAAATTAAGATTCAATCTGTAGAATTAAAGGTTCAAAAAAGAAGTTGAAGAAAAAATGCTGATATCGTCAAAGTCGATTTTTATTAGTCTATAATCGCCATTTCAGTAGGCACAAACTATCTTTAAGAGCGTCAGAATAGTATCGAAATTTCGATTCGGGTTAGATTAAAATTCTGTTCAAATAAAGTCCATTTGAACACATCAAAATTTAAACTCAGATTAGATTAAAAAATTCTATTCAAGTGAAGCCTACTTGAAATTGATCGAAGAAGATAATTTTGCTATTCGTTTATTTGTCCGAAGCTCGTGAAAACCCTTACTTTTTTCAATATTTATTCTCTTATTTCTCGAATACTGTATTATGCAAGCGCAATTTTGATTAAGGAAAAAGTCACTTCTTTTCACATGAAAAACCTCCCTGTTCATTCCATATACGGGAATTTTAGGACACCCTGTATATATATATATATATACATCTTCATGTGTCGCAAGGACACGATGACGAAGGGGAGGAAGCATTTCCCTCGCTTTCCGCGACGATGAGGCAAAAACGGTGCCACCTGCTTCCCCGACCCACTTCTCCGCGCGCGCCTTAATTAATAGGCACGAAAAAGCGACGTTTAGTAAACTACGCGGGCCGGACTAACGCCGCTACGATGATCGTGCTCCGTGTCGACCTCGCGCGCTCACGCTGAGAAGTTAATTGAGCCGAAGGATTAATTAGGTAGTAAGACAGCTAGGCTCGCCCGAGATGGATAGCGTTCGGAGAAACTTCATGAGGGACTCACGCTCCGTGTATCGGAAACTGTCATCGTCGTGTACCGAGCTCTAAACTGACGCGTGACGTCTCTCTTTCTCTCCCCCCCCCCCTCCCCCTGAGAGCGCCCTATTTTTATTTTCCATCCCGGACCGAGGCCAAGCAGCTCGATTTCTCATCAGTCCGGCCTCTTCTTTTACATGTTCATCGACGGGCCCGGCTGCTTATTCGGCGCGCGTTGCGGTCGCCGGCGCTCACGGCGCGCATGCCGAGCGAAGCCGACGTCGCTCGTCGATGGGGGTTATCGGGCATCTCCGCGGACTAATTGATCATGTGTCTAACCACGATCATCTATCCGTCCGTTATCCGTCAAACGATCGACGCGAGATCGATGCGCCGCCGTCCCGAGAGTTGACTCATTTAATACGGGCGCGATCGTGTCTACCACGAGATGCGATCTCGCGCGCGCGGCGGCCGCTGCTGCACGAGAGAGGCCGCCCCGATTTCTCGTCGACGATAAACAGACGAGGAAGTGACGTGAGCGAGCGAACGATGTTTTCGAGCGACGAGATCGGTTCGATTTGCATATGAATCTCCGATCGAGTCGAAAACGAGAAACAAAAAGGGGAGGAGGAGAGGATCGGTCGAATTAACGCGATGATGCGACTGGACTGTGGTTTTCGCCGAGGGAAATTTCCAGCGCTTGAGGAAATGATATACTTGAAAACTCGACGAAGAAGGAATACTGACTTATATCTGCGAAGTTTACATCTTATTGGTTGCGCAAAATTATAAATGCTCTCGCATTTATAAAAGTTATAGATGCTTCTCGGTGAAAGTGCGCGCAGAAATGAATTGGAGCATTGCTCGACATGTGGCGAAGACGATTAAAATTTTCAAAATTAACATCACTAGCACAAAAAACAATCAAAATTAACATCACTAATACAAAAAAAAATAATCAATATTGATATTCTTTTTTACTTTGTCGTTGTAGGAAATGTAGTCCACAATCAAATTCCGTTTTTTCTTCAATACCCTCCCGAAAACGCCTTTAGTTATGTTATTGTCGTGTCAGTTCGACTAACCTTTCTCTTCGCGTAATGAAATAATTCACCGGCGATCAGACGGAGGGACGCGGAAATTTCATCGCGAGCGATCGATTGAGGACCCGAATCGAAAATCGAGTCATTACAGCCGAGTTCGTCGCAGCCGGCGACGGCGCCGTCACCGCCGTCGACACTCAATGCAAACAATTTGCGGCCGTCGCATTTGCATGCCTGCGCCGCGAGAACTTGGCCGTCGCGAGACAAATACAGAGAGAGAGAGAGGGAGAGAGAGAGAAAGAGCGGAAAAGGTGCGCAGGAAGGGTACCGGCGATGGTCGGAGGCAGCTTCGCTGCGCGAGGAGAGAGCGCGAACTCGAAAGTAAAATAAAAGTTTGCTTCATTAAGGACTAGTTACCATGAAGACATTGAACTGACGTACCATCTTCCTCCTTCTCCGCGACCCCGTTCGCGCGCGAGCGCTACCAGCATCATTCCAGGTTGGTAAACTATCTCTGTCCTTCTTTCTCTCTCGTCTCTTTCGCGAGGAGAGAGACTGGAGAAAAAGAAGCACGCGGAGAAACTCGCGAGTCGCGAAATTCCGCTGCCTGTCAGTCGGCAATCGGCTCAACTCGGCTCGGCTGTACTCCGAGAGGGGAAAACAGTTGATCTCTCCAAAATTATGCACTGAGAGGAAGAATATTTAAGAAATAAAAAATATCTATTCCGTAGGTACTAATAACATATATTTACTCAAATCTATGTCCTTTTATTTAAATAAAACAATTGTAAAAAGTTACAGATCTAAGGAAATGTATATTTTCTTGTTAAAAAGACATTTTTTGTTCGGGGTAAATATATATGTACAAGTAAAACTACTATTGTGTATTCCCATGGAATACAAAATTTTATTTCTTAGATACTTTTTTTTTTCAAAATAATTTCCTCGGCGTCAACTATATCTCTCGTCCCACTCCAAAGTTAGTAAAAAGATTGATTGAATTCAAGTGACTACGAACGAATCGAATGCGTTTTGATTGAGAGAGACGGAATTTCCGGTTCTCACAAACCGGATTTGGTTCTCCGAGGCGGAAATTCTGTTTCCTTCCACGTTAACTCAACCAATCCTTTTTCCCCGTGCATTCTCTCTTTCTCTTCTTCTCTCTCTCACAAAAATAATTTTGATTATAATTATTCCACTGTGCGAATACAGTCACACACGCCAAGTACTTTTCTCTCAGTTTAGGTACGAGATTACATTCAGATTTGGTAAAGGCGAAAACTAAAGAATCCGCTGCTCCGACATCCAGAGCTCGCGTCGATCTCTTAATCGAGGAAATGAGAGAGAGAGAGAGAGAGAGAGAGAGAGAGAGAGAGAGATTCAGCTACGTCGAGTTCTAATCGGTCCTCTAGCGGGCAAGGGAGGGCGCGCACCTCCCGTAATTAATTCCTTAATCATAAAACTTTCTCAAGAGTGCTCGCGCGTCTGAAGCGGTTTCGCGTCTCTGTTGGAGTTTCCACTCCGCCTCTCGAATGTCAGCGATTCTCGGGAAACGCGTGGTCTCGTGAACGACGAGCATGGACGCTCTTCTCTCACATGCTCGTTCGTGGCACGGTTTCGTTGAACTTCGTGTCCGTCCCCCGCCCTTATACCCCATGTCTCCCCGGTTCCTTGTCTCGTCTCTTTAAGCCTCATTATCTTCCGCAAACAACGCTTCCGCTAACGACGATGATGGTGAAACAGATATTTCGTTAATGACATTCATTAAGTCTCGCGTGTGCGATACGACGAGCCAGCCCCGAGATGAGTGAGTCGTTATTTTCTGTTCTCCCCCGACACCCTCACTCGTCACAGAGATATCTTTATAATTTGTAAGCGGAGGTAAACGAGGCGTGGGAAAACGAGACGACCCCAGAAAGGGACACGTCGAACGCGATTCGCCGTCATTCACCACGCTGCCGCTCCAATTGCTCGTCGCAAATCTCACGCGATCGCGAACGGAACTCGTGCAACGTGACCTTCCCTTTAACCCTTTGAGTGATACGCACGCGTACGTGCCTCCGACAAAAAAAATCACCAACGGTGAGAATTATAGACGCGTATATATGAAGTAACAGTAGAATATCCTCTAAATTTCTAGGAACGAAATCTCACTTAACAAGTAGAGTGATCACTGACTTACTCGAATTCAAATGACTTTTCGCTCAAACAGAGCGAATTCTCCATTCTGAGTCGCCCAGTGAAGTTTTCCATTCGAAATCGAAGGGTTTCTTAATAATAAATCAATGTGTCATTGATATGTGTCATCGATATATCGATAGAATGAATATTTCTGATATTTTCGATATTTCTTCTCTCAGTGTACCGGTAATAAACGAAATATCGTTCATCACGGTGCATCGCTCACGATATTTCTAAAAGTTTTCTCCCCCTCCCCCCGACCGACAGTCCTTGGCGATCGTTTAACTCCGAAGTGCCGCGCACTCAAAGGGCTAATCTGGCCGATAACTCGGCGGAGTCACCGCGGCGGACCGGCGACGTCGTGTCGCGTCTCCTCGCGTCGCGTCAACGCCGTGACGGCGCGTTTGCACACTCGGATGCATTCCGGATGCCGGACGCTAAAGGGAGTTACTAAATTTAAGCCGCCTCGTCGGTCGTTTCTCAAATTTGCACGCCCGTCCATCGCGCGCGCGCGCACGAGAGAGAGAGAGAGAGAGTCGTGCTCTGACGGACCAGATAATTGTCCGCTGTCGGATTAGCGAATATCGTTTCCAAGGTTCCCGCGTGCACACCACCACCCGTCCCACGCGCGCCAATTATCTCCCTCTGCCCCCTCCCTCCCCGCCGTTCCACCTGGGCTCCACCTCCGCCAGACGGAGCGGCGTCTTCTGGCCGTGCGGCTTTCGAGGAACCATTTGCCCGAAATGATTAACGGGGCGATAGCGGCGAGGAGGAGCGACGCTCCAACTATTTGGCGGCAGGCTCTAAAATTACGACGGGGGAAAAAGAGGCGCGCAACGGGAATGAATCCTCCTCTCCGGACGCGCGATGCGGCACGATGCGCGATGCGGCGGCTTTGAGGGCTGTGAGAGAAAGAGAGAGAGAGAGAGAGAGAGAGTCGAGTGCCGAGCGCTGATCTAAATTTACTGCTGACCGTGTAAACGACACGGGAGCCCCTCGACATACCGTAACATCCGCGGCCAGACAGCTCATGAGTGTGCCATGAACGAGCTGTAAGTGACGGCGGCTTATCTATGCTCCGATTTCGAGCCGCTCGTCGCGTCGTCGTCACTGTTCTCGTCGTGGTCTGCCCGTGGTGGTGCCCGTCGAAACCGATCGCTGCTCTCGGCGAGGAGGGTATCGTCGCTCCTCCCGGGCTATTTATCCCGAAGCGTCGTCCGCCGGTGCTCCGGCCGCGACGCCCACCTGTTCGTCGGGCCTTGTAACGAGCCACCAGGCTACGGGAGATCGTCCGATAGAAACACGATACCGTGGCCTGAGAGAGAAAGAGAGAAAGATGGGGGGGGGAGAAAAGGGGAGAGACGGAGGTGACGACACGTTATCGGCCTCCCGACTCCTCCGCGCGAACCGTTGGACCGAATCATCCTCCCCCGGATTCCGTTGCGAGGCTTATCTCCAAGTGGCCGTCGACACCTACCTGTTCGGCCCGGCCGACGGGTATATTTAGCGAAGATAAAGAAAGACAGACAGGAAAGAGACGCTTCTTCGGCCGGCATCAGCGGGGGATGATAAAGAGGCGAAACGAAAGGCATTACGCGCACCGTGAGAGGAGCCTACCTGCGGGGGAGAACCCCACGAAGCTGGTATTCGCGAGCGCATTCCTGTCCGAAATACTAATTAGCGCCGCGGGTTATCGGAGCCGTAAACATAAGACGCAAGATTGAACCGAAGAGCCAAGCGTTATCGCTTTTTTGACTAATTTTTGAAATTCATTTGGTGATGATGACTTTATCAATCACGAAGGGGCAGAGAAGTGAGCTGAAGTACAAAGTGTATGAAACAAACCGTATCAACCGTATCAAACAAAGTGTATGAAACAAATCGGAGCAAGTCGCGGGGATTTGGGAATTTTCCTTCCCGGTCGCGGGGAGCACAGCCAGTCCGGCTGCGCGGCAGTCGGATGACGCGGAGCGACAACGGTAGGCGGTCGGACGGAGAGAATAAGAGAGAAAGAGAGAGAGAGAGGGGGAGAGGAAAGAGCAGTGGAGAGGTCGAAGGTGGAGGAAAAAGGGGCGGCGGAGAAAGCAAGAGGGGTCCAGGTTGGAGTGCGCTTTCTGTTCGCTCATGCGAGAGAACGCGAATGAGATTGCACCGCGACGGCTGGTACACCACCGCCGCCAATTGTAGTAACGCTGGAGCGAGGCAATCCCTTTCCCTCCCTCTCTCTCTCTCTCTTTGTCTCTCTCCAGCTCTCTCCCTCTCCCCTTTGCCACTCTCGTGCCACGCTCGTCCACGTCGCTCCGTCATCCACTCGTGCCCATTGCGTTTCCATTGTATCTCCCTTTTCTCTGCGAGCGGCGTTTTTATTGCCGGCTCCCCTCCCCCCCTCCTCTCTGTCTCTCTCGGGCTGCCGTGCGTAACGTCGGGCCGAGCCGACGCAATATCCGTCTCTTACCTCGCACCGGACCGAGAGAGCCGCGTAGCAATCCGCGTACCTTCGTTTCCGCGCTTGGATGCAATCGGCCGAAGCCTACCTACCTAGTGTGAGCGCCGGTGATCTCTTTTCTTTCATCCCCCGTGCGTACGCCCCGGACCCATAAAGCGTGTGTCGAAGTCATCCGCGGCGAGCGTTAAAACGCCACAGAGCGTTCCGCCGATACGCCGGTAGAACGAGAGTCTGAATTTCATTCATCGCAACGCGTCGGCGTTGAGCGAAACTTCGCGAGAGATGCGCGCTGTTGAACGAACGGTCGCAAGCGGCCCCGACGGTTGTTTCTAGTAATTTCCCATCAATAAGAATCAACCGTTGGCCGATAATTTCTACTTATTAATAATAAATGTATTAACAGTTCCTATTATTCGCTACCGACATCCTTGCTCGGCTTCAATCGGCCGATGATTAATTCTTAGCGATCAGATGTCCGAGAGTCTCGGTACTATTTCGTTTAGTTATTAATCTTCTATTACACGAGAACTGGAATAACGTCCATCAGAGCAGACGAATATTTCGAGTTTGGACGAGAGGAAAGTAGAGAAGTAACGTATTCCGGTCGCGACGGAATTGACGTAGCGAGCGAAGTCGTGTACCTCGAGACGATTCTCAAAGGACGATGTTCGCCCTCCATGACGGTCGACGTACGTGAAAATGCAGCGAGAGATGTTTCATTCGCAGTTACGGCTCGCAGCATGTAAATGCGCCGCGGGAAACGCGGAGGAAAGGAGAGGAAGGTCGGGGAAAGGCACTTTCCGAAGTTTGCTGTCTGTCAAGTGGGCTGGCACCGTCGCCGTTGACTGACGGGGAAACATATGGAAGCGTTACAATTATTGTACGCGTATTACACGCAATATTAATATTAACGATATTATTTTAAGTGTGATTAATGATTTTGATGGATCAATATTTGCATGTACAATTTTTTACTTAGAAGTAAGAATTATTCATGCGCGTTGTATTGGAAATCACGATGACGATCGGCGCCTAAATGGTACAAAATGAATGTTTTTAAATCGCGAAATGCGTGAGAAAATGTCTCAGACCAAAACGTTCGTGTCATTTAATATATTTCATAATTTTGCGTTTATATTTATCAAGGATGAGATACGAGATTTGATGGTATATTAAAATATGACATATTTGAGAAATCTGGACATATAATTCCAAAGAGCATCAAGTGTCACAAATTTTTATCATTCGTCATTCAATCCCATATGACTCTTCTTTGAAAAATCCAAATGCAAAATTATGAAATATATTAAATGCCATGAAACATATTTTACCTAAAACATTGCGTTCTCGCATATTTCGAAGTTCTTCGGTTATCTTCTTCACCGTCAACTTAACCGGACCTCCTTCGAGGGATCGTCTCAAATTCCTAAACGCGTGCGTGGAAGCACATGTAAAAAAATACGTGTCCTTTATTTTTAACTGCTCCACAACACATCCGACGGCCATGAAAATCGGTAACAGACACTTCCACGTGTTTCCTGGCAGAAAGAAAATCGTCGGGGACATCGATCGTTAAAGTTTTCTGAAGCCGGCAGGATATTGGAGTATATAGAGGCAGGGTCTCTCGGATTATTCTCGTCTTGTGGGTGGAGGAACTAACGAAGGACTTTTAAGACATCGTTCCCTTCAGCCTTCGGTACCTGCCCAGAGATAAAGACGGCGGCGGCTGTCGGCACGGCGTTTCCTCGGATCGAAACTTTTTCCCCGTCCTCCCTTTGTCAGCGCTCCTTCGAGTGGAGAACGGTCTCGGGATCGCGAGTCCCTCCCAAGGAGATTAGCTTTACCCTAAATAGCAACAGTCCATTCACTATGCCCGGCGGACGTCTGGATTTTTGGCGGACGACGAATCGTCTTCTTCTCAGGATTACGAAACTTCTCGATATCGAGCGGAGCGTTTCAATGTTCCGTCGGCGCGCCTCCGCAACGGCGAGTAAACAAATCCCTTTACCCTTCTTTTTTATTTATTTTTTCCCTAAAAGTATATAATATGCCGCGTCCCGGTGACGGAGCTCAGCGAGGGAGATGAAATGTGAAGAAGTTATCAGAAAATTTGAGAACTCTCTGTGGCGAGATACGAAAGAAAAATATAAGAAATCGTGAAATTCCTCAGTGAAGTTAAAGGACGATGGATAAAATGAGTCGATTTTGACTCCCGGAGCTGCAAATAAAGACGGTATGTTTCTTTGTGTAGCTTTTGAATTGCTGAAACTGATTCTGATCTTTAAAAAATTTTAACTACAAAATTTAAAACTACAAAAATCACACCGTCCCCACTCGCCATTCCGGGGGCCAAAACCGGCCCACTTACCCATCGTCCTTGCGTAGAATAAATTTCGAGTGCATTCATAATTTACACCGAATATAACAAAAATTTCACGGTAAAATTAATTTTGTTAAATTTGTGAAATCACGCGAAATATAAATTTGCGAAATTAAACGGGAACCAATCTTACTGCGAAACTTTGTTAAATCAAACGTAAATTAAACGCGACAGAAACGCAGTTTTACGGTAGCCCTCGCGTCACGCTTCCTCGTGCCGCGGAAAATTCCCTCGCCGCGATATATCTGCCGGGGCACAGCTCCGGGTTTCCCGGCAGCCAGAGCATCAGGTTTCACGTGGCTTTGTCTGCGAAAATCGCGGTAACGTATCAACACCTCGAGTCGCATCGTTTCGTCTGTCGATCGCCCGTGCTTGTCCAGTAATTCGAGAGCCACCCTTGCGCGCGCCTCGTAGCACCCCTGTCTCCGGCGGATCTCACGTTGCGTTTCGTTTCGGATGAACACGTGTCGGTCGCCGCATTCGTTCGTTTGAGGAACGCCTGAAACGCCGCCGACAGTACATCCGTCCGTCAGTCCGAATGCGGACCTCGTTTCGGTGCGTTTCCACTTGTAACGCGAGATGCGCTTTCATTACTGAGTTGCAACGCACGATGCGCCCCGGTTTCTGTCCGCTGATCGCGGATAAATCGCCACTTGATTGCAGCCGCGCTTCTTTGTAACACCGCTCGCGAATCTCCGCTTTAACCGGAAAATTCTCGCGGAATTAAATCGCCGATCCGACGAGTTTCCGCGAGCGAGAACGCACGTCACTGACCCGCACGCGTCGTGGACTGAGAAAAAAGTATTTGAAAATGTATTTCACACAGAAATAAACCTTATTTCTGTGAAATAAACGTCCCTGTTGAAAATTTCCAGACGGATTCCCACGGAGAAATCCACATGAACTCGTGTGAATCTGGATAGGTCAATAAAAACCCATATAGGAATCCACATGCATCGAAAACAAATCAAGTCTTAAATCAAGATAGATATTATCACATATAAATAGAAAAAAGAGAACATTATAATATTCTTCGAAGACTTTTAGTTTTTAATTGAGTACAAATAATACTTGCATCGATACAAATTCAATCACAAATCAAGGCGAAAAATCCGACAATAAGATTACAATATTCTTGCTTACTCATAAAAAACATCGATTCTCGATTCAAGACCAATCTTTTTCCGTGTGGTGTGGTGTGGTGGACATCCACATGTGGTTTATAAAAATTCACACAGGAATCCACATGGATTCCTACCTAGGACCCGAGTTTTCGGCGCGAATCCCCGAGGACAACCGTAGGATTCCATATAAATTTCCCACATGGATTACCACGTGGTTTTTTTTTCAACAGGGATCTCTCCGGCAAATAAATGTTTGAGTACTCTTTTTTTCTCAACGCGAGAGCCGTGAAAATAATTCTCTCACGACGGAGCAACGCGAGCTCGGCGTGTGTCGAGCTTTCGAAGCGAGTCGTGTGAACGTTATCGCTGTGGAGATAACGTCAACGTGCCTCGCGACGCGTTGCTCGTCCGTTCGCTCGCTCGCTTCTCTGATTCGCGCCTACGCGCTAACCGATGCGTTTCAGTTTAGATTACGCTTTAAAACGCAATTAGAGCCTCGTAGTTTGCACAGTCCGCGTAATCACGACCGCGTCGGCAAACAGGGAGCGCGCGCGAGAGGGAGAGAGAGGGAGAGAGAAACAGGGGAGGGGGAGAGAGAATGCCCACCCGTGTTCCCTTAGCCGACCACAATGCGCTAATTATCGTCGAAAGTGAGCGCGTCGAAATTTACAATTCCGTTTAACGCACGAACGCCGAAACCAGGGACACTCATAGGGCGGCAGAGGGAGCTGAGTGGGGGGGGGGGAGGCACGGTGGCTTCGGTCGGTGGGAAACGTCGACGCTTTTACGTGAAAACGAGCGAAACGATTTTCGAAAATCAACGTCACGCGTGCTGGCGATCGTGCGTGCGTGCCTGCGTAGCGACGCAGACGATCCTCTCTCTGTCTCTCTCTCTTGTCCCCCTCTCATGAAGGTGAGAGAGAGTGGACAGTCGCGCGGTAGGGCTGGCGAGGGGTAACGGTGATAACGTAGGTTTTTACTATTTATACCGTGACGCGGTCCGAAAATGCAATCGTTCCGGCGTAGCGGCGAACGAGCGAGCGCAAGAGAGAAAATGAGAGAGAAACAGAGAGAGGGAGCGCGCGTTGCAATTACGGGGGGAATTCTAGGCACGCCGGGTTTGATGCCGAACAACCCGCACGCCGCGGATACGTCGTGCCTTTGCACGAAAACAACCCCTCTGTCCCTCGGTCCGACGCCCTCCCCTGGCGGTGGAAGGAGGTGCCGGCTGAAATTCCAGCCGGATGCGGCCCCCAAAAAGCGTCTGCCTCTCTCTCTCTCCCTCTGCCTGTCTGCGAGGTAATGTTCTTTCTCTGTCTGTCCCTCTCTCTCTCTCTCTCTGTGTTTCGCGACCATCGAGACGTCCCCTCTGTCTATATCGCGAGTTGTTATTACTCGCCGCCGCCGATCAATCGCCTAAACGGATTATAAACGCGCGTGCCAATCAATTCAGGCGGACGGTTTGTTAAGATTGACCCGGGATGGGCAAAGAGCCGCGGGTGATGCCTTTCTTCCGTTGCCTTCGCTTCCCTCACGCGATCCGTTGATCGAATAGTCGACTGTGTAGCGCCGCAACTGTATCCTTGATTGTTTCGATATTTTCGATCCCGACACGTTAGCCGTGCTTCTTCATACTTACTCTTCGCGCTCACTTCCGCTGCACGAAGATGTGAAATTCGTTCAACTTCCAACGTCGAAGTTAAACTGGTCGGATTATTTATTAATTTCGTGAATTATTTCAATTATATATTACTTTCTGTTCAATTTAAATGATTTGCTAGGATAATTTTTTGATAATTGTAGAGATTTGCAGTTTCAGATACTTCAGGAGTTCCTAATTTTAGGAATCTCAGAAACTTCCAATTTTAAGAATTCTAGAAATTCCCGATTTCAGAGATTTCTAACATTTGAAAGTTCTAGTTCCTAGAATTTTATTTCTTTCAGGCATTTGTTTCCAAAAATTTTCTTTCCAGAATCTCCAACTTTCTATCATCTCCTAATAGTCCCAACAGTCCTAATGATTTTTTTAGCATTTTAGCTCATCTGATAATTATTTCCCAAGGACCACGGCGCGTCGAAGGACGTTCTCGCCGCCGATTCTCGTAGGCGTTGTGTACACGAGTCGCCCTACGGGAGACGAGAGACCCGTGCGCGATATAATTCAGCCAACCGGCGCAAAACAGTGCGCGTAATCAAACTATCCTCGGATCAAATCCGAGGCCGGCGCGCGTAATAAAAACCGGGAGCGCCGCGACGGGCGCGTGAGAGTCAAGAAGCAAGAAAGAGAAGAAGCTCCGCGGCGTTACGACGGGCCCGGGTCGATCTCGCGTCACTTTTAAAAACCAAGAAGAAGAACAAGAAGGAGCGGAAAAGGAGAGGCAAGAAAATTCCACCGTCGGGAAGGACTCGAGCGGTGCCCGCGTCTGCTTCCGAACGACATTCGTCGTGCCGGTATGGAAAAAGTTCGGCGTCGTCGTGCAACGTATATAACATCTCCCCTCCTCTCCCTCCCTCTCTCTTGCGTCTCCCGGGGTACTTAAAGTGCTTTTCGGCGGGGCCGGCCGATCGGACGCGCGGAAAGTCACGACGCGTTTCGGAGAGAGCTAATCCCGTCGTCGTCGTCGTCGCCGCGCGGTTTCCTAATCCAAATGGGAAGTTAAAAGGTGCTCGTTCGCGTTTACACGTATGCGTTGTTACACGACGCGGCCGGGCGGAATCCTCTTAGGCGGCGCGGAAAGAGCGAGGTGGACCGGGGGGGGGGGGGGG
>NW_014557714.1:77751-85022 GCF_001313825.1 Dinoponera quadriceps | reverse complement strand
GGGGGGGGGGGGGGAGCGCGAGGGGTAGGAGGATGAAGAGGAGGTGACGAGGAGGTGGCAAGAGGGGAGGGAGAACGACGGGGACGGAATGGAAAGCGAAAACGTGCGGGGTTTCGGGGGGGAGAAAGAAGACGCCTAATAAGAATACCAATCGCAATAAAGTAGGATTTGCATTTGATAAGCATCGTAAAAAAGCGCAGCGTAAGGTCATTACGTATACAACCTCGTGCTCCGACTGCGGCCTACGCCTCCCCCCTCTCCCCCCTGCCTGTTACGCGGCCTGAAAATACCTCGTTTGCCGTAGCTCAAATCTTCCCCCTCCCCCGAGCGCCACCCCGTACGATCCGCCGTCTGCGGGCGAATTGCGGTGTGGCGGCTTTAAAAAAAGGAGATGACGCCGAAAATGGTCGCCGTATTGCTGACTACAACGCCCCGTGGATTATCGGGCCGCGTGGGAATCATCCGCGAGCGGACGGATGGCGGAGCAAGGGGAAAGGGGAGGGGGAAGATGGAAGCGTGCGCGGGGCCCCTTAAGATCCTCGTAAATCGCCGAGTGTCAAACTTTTTCACTTTCGCGTCGTAACCGGCGGAGATATCGCGCGATGTCGGCGTGTAATACCGGTATTCGGTGACGTCGATGGCTCCCGCGGATCTCGTGACACTGCGTTCGCTCGGGGACGATCCGAGGGAGGACCTAGAGAACGCGCAGCCGGAGGCCGCGTATCCCGACCGAGACACTTGACCCTCCGCAGATTTTTCTCGGTTTATGTAAATACCGCCAAGCGAAGTGCAAAGAATCCATTTGTTAACGGTCGGTTAGTCCGTATCTCCGTTTGTATTCATTTTTTATCTGAATTTCTTATTACGCGAATTGACGATTAATTGATTGATTTATCATTTATTTTGTCCTTTGTTTAAATTTCTTATTTATGAACTATGTGAGTTGATATTTATATTCGATTTATTTATTACATATTTATTTTTTATTTGAGTTTCTTATTTCTCGATTTCGTAAATTGTGATGCTGATAATGAATTTATTATGTGTATTTTTTTTTTTTTATTTGAATTTAGTGTTTTATATCTCAATATTTTTACCCTGTAATTCTAAGGTTCAGGTCGAAGTCGATCCCATGCTCCGTTTTGTGGATTTCTCATCTAATTAATACGCAAAGTGGGTAAAAAGGATAAAAAATAACTGAAAACTTTTTTCTCTGCTTACTTATAGATAAAAAAAAATATAAAAAAGTTGACTAACCGACTTTAAATAATTGCAGTAGGACCAATTGCAGTTAGAAAACCACTTTGAAGATCTGAAAACCCACCTTGCTACAATAGATGGTTAAATTATTTAACATCCCATCTTTTGCATCTTCAGTGTTTCAATACGTTCATATTTTTCATCGTTACTATTTACCGAGTCGGCACGTGTGTGACGTGGAATGCGAAAATTCCCAAGGCACTCGGAATGCAAAGGATTGAAACAGTTAAGTAAGCCGAAGCGAGAAGCGATGAAGGATCGAGATGTGGACGATGTGTACACGCGGGCGAATCCTGACAGAAAGTTGGAAAGCACACGGACACAATGTAGTCTCGCAGGACGATTCATTCACGCGATAGCGGCCCAGACAGGACGGGACAGACAGACAGACAGCTGGATGCCCCGCTGCAGGGGTTGGAAACAGGAAGCCATTGTCGCTCACGATCCTCGAAAACGCGTGTGTGGCGGGAGCGTGCGCAGTTTTTTTTTCATACCTTCTCTCCCTCTCTTTCTCTCTCTTTCTCTCTCTTTTTTTTTGTTTCGGTCTCGAACGTATGTGCGCGAGCGAATGGGCGATGCATCGAGCGGCGTCGCGTGCAAACGTTGCTTTTTGAGCGATGCCGACGCGCACCGAAAAGTAATTATTGCGCACGCGACCGCGCATAGAAACGCCGCTAATGCTGCACGCGCGCGCGGCCTTGCCTACGGCGAGGTAGTAATATTGCCCGGCTTCATCCCTCGCGCGTTTTAAACACGTCAATTTTTTTTTTATTACGAATACCCGATATTTTCTCTATAACCCTCTACTGATAAGGATGAGGTCGAATCCGATACATTGCTTTCTGCATTTTTCGTCTAATTGATGTACTAAACGGGTAGAGAAATCAATATTAACATGAAACTTCTCCCTTTGTTTATTTATAGATGAGAAAAATACAATAAAGTTTACTAACTGACTTTGAATAATTATGGTGAAGCACTTAAAAAAAGAAAAAAACGCTTTGACGCTCTAAAAATCCGCCTTGCCATTGGAAGGTTAATTCGCAACTGAATCTCAACTTGCGATAATTAGCAAGAAGCATTTTGTGAGGTGCAATTGTATCTTTATGCGTGCAGCAGTAATTAGTACGCAGAGAGAGAAAATATCTAGAATATAAAAGATATTTCTTCGGTCCTTGTTACTGGTTATAGAATCAACGCGAGGTCAGTGATTCGGAGGATAATTCAAGGACCCGAATAATAACTCGCAAAATCGCTATCTTAGCGTAGCGATCAATTTCGCTCCGGCCGTTAACGAGCACCCTCTAATATCCACCCCGCTTCGTCCACGAGCCGGAAGCGGCTGCTGCGAGTCCTCCACCGGAAACCTATTCATCTCCTTCATTCGGTCACCGACGCTCGACGAGTTCGACGAAAACGCCGAAAATGACGCGAACGTCGGGAGGTAAAAAGGAAAAGCGGGTGGTGGGCGTGCGGGGGTGGCGCAGGGGTGACAGTTGTTTCGCGCGGCGGAGACCGGCTCGGGACACTCCTTTTCGCTAATAGCATGCACGCGACCATCCGGACCACACGTGCGCAATAATGGGTAGCGCGTGGGCGTGTGTTCGAGCCGGTGCCAGCCGAGCGGAGCCAAGCGGAGCCGAGCCAAGCCGGTCGACCGTGGCGGCGTGGCTCGGAGGTCTGCTTACCAAGTTTCCACCGCTCCATCTGCTCCTTGTTACTCGCGGTTATTAATTAGCCCCGGCCTCCGTGTGAGAGCCGAGCGAACGAGAGAGCTAGAGAGAGAAAAGGAGAGAGAGGGAGAGAGAGAGAGGGGAAAGACGTTCGTCGTCGGAATACACGAGCGCGTTCGAACACGGACTCGATGCCTGCTTGGGAGCAGTTGCTCGGCAATTCGATCTTGATGCGGCAACGCTCACGAGGATGTCGGAGCGATCGAGCGTCCCTGAGAAGCCGCGGAAGCCGAGAAGGAAAGAGGGAGAGAGAGAGAGAGAGAGAGATCTACCGGACACCTCTCGCGTGAGCTCGCAAGGGCGCAATTAACTCTCGGAACGGAAAGCACATCGGAGTATCGTAAACGTTCCTCTCGCGTGTCCCGCCTCCGGCTTGTCCACCCGACACGAGATAAAACGTGTCCGCGTTGTCGAGCATCGTCGGAGGGAGAGAGCGGCGGAGGGACAGAGCGAGAACTCGGGTGCGATAATTACCGGTTGTATTCCTCTCGAGTGTGTCGGCCAACGTCTGCCTGAGGAGGAGGAGGAGGAGGTTTTAATTGGTGGATAATGCGCGCCTTCACGCCGCGACGTTCGGGAAATCCGCCCTCGAGAG
This sequence comes from Dinoponera quadriceps, assembly GCF_001313825.1. Taxonomy (NCBI): domain Eukaryota; kingdom Metazoa; phylum Arthropoda; class Insecta; order Hymenoptera; family Formicidae; genus Dinoponera; species Dinoponera quadriceps. Next base: position 81,434 of record NW_014557714.1, on the reverse strand, counting down.
CCGCTCCGCGGAATCCTCACTCGGCGAAGCGGCGGCTTCCGGGGCTGCGGGATTATCATTTTTCCGACGTCCTCGAGATACGTCTTAATGGGGAGTTAAATACCGACGCGCGCCGAACCGACTGTCCAATCGCGAGTTTCCTGAATTCTCTCTCTTCCTCCCCACGTTTATTTTCCTTCGTCCTGGCGAAATCTTGGTGTTGCTTTGATGCTCTTGAGGACCGGTGCTTCCGCAATATATCCGTTTCTAAGCCGGTGATTTCAATGTACCACCTTGAACAATCTATTCTGACCGACCAAAACGACGAACACTTGCGACATTTACTTTCATTGTTACTCGATTCTTTTTACTTATTTATCAGACATTTCATTTTATCACCGGAACCGAAATTTCGACTCGCTTCCCCTGCTAGGTCCGTTCCTTCCTCACCGAGCAACATCGGGCGATCCGACCACCGTCGACACGAAACCGAGGTCGCAGGCGCGGAATGATTCGCCGCCGCGAGCCACGAGTCGAACAACGCGCGGCCGACGTGCAGCCGGGACGTTTCATCGAAAACGGTCCCCCGCATCATCATCGTGGAGATGCACCCCGGAGGGGCCGAAGGGCGGTCAGACAAAGAGAGAGAGAGAGAGAGAGCAAGTTTACACGCTCGCACCGGCGTCGTCGTATCTGCCCCGCATTCTCGCCGAATCTCCCGACGCCGGTGCAAGCGGCCCCCGAGCGGCGGGCTCGCCCGCAGAAATGTAAATACCGGTCGGCCAATCAGTCTGATTGGTCCCATTCGCTCGAATGCCCGTCATTCACCGGCCGTACACACACACACACACGCGTACACACCGTTGCCGTAAGGCACGACGGCGTGCGCCGGCTACGTTCCTGAATCGAGGCATTGTTCAGTGCGGGCGTGTACGTCCCTCTCCCCCTCCCCCTGGATGCGCACCTACCCATGTACACACTCTCGCGTATGTATTCGCGGCGAGCACATGCGGGATGCTTTGAAAAACATATCGCCCGGCTTTTCGGGGCTGGGATAGGGAGGGAAGCGGGGTCGGGGGGAGGGTAGGTACTGCGAACCTTCCAATTACGGAAGCAAACGGCCGAGTACTGATAGTCTCGGCGTCCTAATACGTATCGCGCGTCGTGCCGTGTTATCGGCATCGCTTCTTGTCCGTCCTCCCTCCTTTCAACTACACCCGGCCGCAATTAGCGTAATCGTAACGTTAATACCCGATTGTCGAGCGTTGTTTCGTCGCCGACGGGATTACCGTGTCGATGTCGCCCGGCACGATGCGACTGGGGAGATGAAACGCGAGGCGGCCCGGGACGATAATGCGAGGCACGAGGCGGTTGAAGGCTCGCCCAGGTAACATGCAAAGTGACGACGACGCGAAAACGACGTAAGAATGCCGGGGAAAATGATCGAGAAATGAGTACTCGCGGGTCGATTGCCAGCGAGACACAGAAATTTCGTTGCGTCATCGTTTGTCCTTATTTCGCATTCGGTGAAAAAAGAGAAGACACTTGGGTGGAAACTGAAAACTTGGGGCACGTCTTAATTGATTTCGTCTCGATTAATTTCTATCCGGACGGATGGATATAACTCGTGTCGACTCGTATCTCTTATTGGAAAGCAACCAGTCACTTCCTCGTCATTTTCACGTCATTTTCACGTCATCGTCACTTTCTGTTCTGCCCGAGTCGGTGGTATTTCCAAGTTAGTTGGCAGATGCAGCGAGGGGAAGGCGGGAGGATGGGTTAACCTTGCGTAACCGCTTCGTGACTCTTGCGCGTTGACGACGGCGACGAAACGATTCCGCGCGCCGATCCGTCGCGGGATGCACACGCGCGGATCGTTGCGTGCCGGCGCGCCATTGTTATGGCAATGAGCGCGCGCGCGTTGCGGCTTTTATCTTCCAATTTTGAGGCGCGCCGCAAATTGGCCCGCTAATCCCTAACGCGCGCGTTTCGTCGGGCCAATCTTCCCAGAAACCGCTATTCGGGAAATCGTTGGCTGATAGAAAATTTTGGCCGAGGGGGAGCGAGCGAGTCCACGTTATATCTCGTACTTTCGCCCGTCTGTAATTTGTTTAGCTCACTCGCTTTCTCCCTCTCCCTCTCTCTCTCTCTCTCTCTTTCTCTCTTTTGACGGCTTTCGTGACTCGAGGAGGAGGGGACAAGAGGCGCACTTCTCCCTATCGACTCACGAATCGCCGTTTCAGCACCGCCGCGATATCGCATAATCGGAATTAAACGCGGTAATTATTATAATCGCCGGTTGAAATCCCGCGTCGGACGTCCGCTTATTTTCCGCGAACTCTCCCCTTCGTTATCCCGAACGAACGAGCGAGCGAATATCCCGATTAAGTTCGCGAGGCGCGCGTTTCCTAAAGAGAGAGAACACACCGTTCCCCGACTCCTCGTCGCGAGACGACCCGATCCCCGAGTTGAAATTTTCGCCTCACGTTAAACCTTTAATTCCACGGCGCAGCGGGAGCTAAGACAGCGAAATGGCTTCTATTTCAATTCTAATGATGCCATTTTAATCCCACGTTGACGATGTCTTGAAATTTCCGTTCACGCTGCTCCCGTGTCAAAATAAATTGTCCAAGGTGGTATTAAAATTAAATCTATGTACGTTGAAAAAAAATTTATCCAAAAAATAAAAAAAAATATTCATATTCGCCATGAAAAGGGTATGATTGAAGCCGAAAATAAATATCATTCTTCTACATTTGTTCGTTCCATTTAAGTGAAAGTAGTATTTAGATTTAAATATGTTATTGCCAACGAACAAATATTTTCTATTCTTTCAAAAGATCACGAGAGAGAAGTTAATAACTTACAGTATCGTCGTCGTAAGTTTCTATTGGTCCACCTGTTATCACACCGAAAGAAGGATTTGGTAATCAAGTATCAAACTTTGGTCGATGCCCACTACGACTCGGGACTCGCGGGTTTTCTCGCGCGGAGCAGAATCGAAACCCGGCGCCGATCAAACGCCACCCGGACGGAAACGGGACTCACAGGTCAAAGACAATATCCATCGTCGCAACACGCGCACGATCCGCGGACCGTGTTTACACGAGGGCCGAAACTCGCCCGGGATTCAGGAGCGAAAGGGAAAAAACTAAGAGTCCCACTCGAGAAGATGAAGCGCAATGTCCTCCGGCTCTCCGTACTTCTGTTTGCGCTCCTCTTCCTCCTTTGACTCCGTCGTCGTCGCGATCTCCTCCTCCTCCATCACCACCTTCGACTACTCACGCTCCTCGCTCGCCGAGCGAGTCGAGAAGAATGGCCGCGGGGAGGGGGAGGTTCGGGCGGAGAGCTCTTCTCGCGCGAACGAACGTAGAAAACACCGGTTTTTCGAGCGGCAGCGAGTGCTCGCTCCTTTCTAATCTGGTTTAACTTGTTTACCGGTCCTCGATAAAGGAGCAATGCAATCCGCTCGCGAAACGCGCGAGCGAGCGAACGAACGAGCGAGCGTGAGCGAATTTCGCGTCGGCCTCCTCGCACGAGCGAGGCGGCCGCCTGAAATCTGACTTGAAATTTATTGCGCCGGTAAATATAGAGGCGGCCGGTGGGTGGGTGGAGAGAAAGAGAGAGAGATTCCGGTCGCGCTAGCGGAGGGTATAAAGGAGGGAAGGGCGGAGGAGGGCAGTTTCGCGGCGTCGGCATGAACG
>NW_014557714.1:60704-77668 GCF_001313825.1 Dinoponera quadriceps | reverse complement strand
GGGGGGGGGGGGTGGAGGGGAAGGCGACGGAGAACGAGGAGGTTAAACCGCAACACGCCCGGCGCTTGTAACGTGCGGCCGGTTTTCGCTTCGAGGTTTTTCGAACGCTCTTTGGGAGTCTTCGTCAGCCGGGACGCAGCTGGTGCTCTTTCTGCGACTGCCGCCTCGAAACCGCGTAAACCGCGACTACGACGACGACGACGACCGACGAAGACGGCTGCGAGACGGCGGTGTCGGTGTCGCGGGATCCGTTTTAACGAGACCGCTCGAGGGGATTCATTGAGACGCCGGCTGCTTCTTCGACGCGGCCACGTGACTCTTCTCCATTCTTTCTCTGCCTTCTTTATAGCCGGGAGTTTTATTATTCGCCTCTTACTTCCCCTGCCTCCACTCCGTCCGTCTTGCCGCCGCTGTCGCCGCCCTTACCGCCTCTCACTCTTTCTCTCTCTCTCTCTCTCTGTCTCTCTCTCGAGTAACCTTCATTTTCTTCTTCCCCGAATTCTCGGCATTATTCAACGGGCGCACGTCCCTCATCGAGGATGCACGCACGTACCGACTACCTGCTACGTCGTCGTCGACGACGACGGCGGCGGCGACGACGTCGCCGGGGAGTCGCTCGAAATCCGCGATAAAAACGTCTCGTTGCCGAAGCCGGCTGACTGCGCGCCGCTTTTTGCGGCCGACGAATGGAGCGCGAGAGTGGATTTTTATGCAATTTTTAGCGGACGACGTCGATCGCGACCAGCTCCTCCTCTCCTCGCGTTTTCTAAGCCCCAGGAGAGATACCGCGGCTGCAAACTACCCCGTGAGATTTTTAATTTCTCGATTACACTTTGTTCCGTTAAGACGGCCAGCTTCGGTGACGTTTAGTAAGATAATTTTAGATACTTTCGTACACTGAAAGAGATTCCTCTAAAATTATCGATAATATCTTTTTCTTTTGCTTTAACTGTATCTTTTTCCGATTTTAATCCGAAAAGTAATATAGAGGTAATATGCGTGTGAGTTTATCATCACTGACACTGTAGTAATATTTACTAGAAAAATGATTCTACTAATTAGAATTCCATCATTCATGCAGTTTTACGTGCATTCCATCGCTATCACATTTTCGCAACAGACAAGAACAAAGAGAAATAAACGGTTAGCGCTGGAAAGAATTATAACTTTGATCAAATTAATCTATGAGATTGATCTGAATATAACTATTCAAATAAAATCATACGGACTATTTAAATCTTATTCAAACTTTTACCGACTCCTGTGAGTCCTAACAAGATTAATTTTTTCTCCGAATGTACCTATACAAATTCTTCGTGATCGATAAATCGACAGATTCCGGGAGCGTTTCATGTAATCTCGAGGACACCCCCTCCCCCCTTCGCTCACTCTCTCTCTCTCTCTCTGTCTCTCCCGTCGCTGGCTCTCGACGCGCTCGGCCCGTATCGCGTAATGCAACCCAACGGAGTGTTAATCGACGTTGATACGAATTAACGTAATCACTGACGTGTGTCGATAATATATATCGGCGCGCACGACGAACGGGAAATCGGCGTGGCGAGAGGGAATTTTCATTCGAGAACCACGCTTTCACAGGCGGGTTACAGCCTCTGCACTCGGAGAAAGAATTAGCCGCAGGACTGAAAATTCAGCTATGGCGGCGGAAATATGTCTTTGAAGTAGGGTCAGCTAATGTCAACGCCGCCACAGCTAAATTTATTAACTGTTTGAATTTAGGCACCGCAACAAAATATATCAGCTGGATCGCACAAAATAGCGCTAAAATCTCATTCACAATCTCGACTAAAAATGTTTTGCCATTTTTTCAACAGTAGCTATTCTTAGTGTTAATGAATGCACAAAAAAAAAGCTGGATTCGAGTAAATAATAACTCCAATACTCCTCAGCAAATATTTTTCCTTGGATCAAGTAATATTTACTTAACCATCTGATCCACCCAACTACGGTCTGTAGTTAGGGTATTACAATTACAAATGCCAAATATTTGTCTCTCAGTGTAGGATTTTTCTCAGCGAAGAATTCGGTTTGAATCGAGCGAACGCTCACTCTTGCGATTCCGAAAGTTGGTATCCGAAATTTCACTTGTTTCACTGCGAGAAATTCAAACAATAAAAAGCTCGGCCGACCCGCTGCCGGAAGTGATCAGCCGCCGGACAGCGCCGAACGCGTCGTTCCGACGATAAATATTTACGGGAACGCGCGAAGCGCGCAATGAAACCGGGGGGGGGGGGGAGGACGATTTCGGCCGCGGGCGGAAAATAATGTTGACGATTAGTCTGGCTGTGATTCGACGGGATCGCGCGCATGAGACTCCAGCGATTTTATCACTGCCGGCGGACGCGCGTGGACGCGGCGATGCGTCAACGAGAGCGGCGCGCGCCCGACTCGTCAGCGCGCCCGGCGCAATAAACGCTTAATTACATGCAATAAGTAATTAAAGCGATTAAAGCTTATAATGCGACGCGCGCGAGCGCGCGGCCGGGCGATCGTTAACGCGGACGTAATCAAAATTTTCGATTCAACGAGCGGATCTCCGGCCGCGCTCGCGAGCACTTTATTATAATGATGGTTTTCCGCGACGAGCGTTTCGTACTTTCGCATCTCGTGAAACCGCCGCCGGCTGGTGGCCACATTCAATGAAGTAATTTAGTAACAGTAGCTAAATCTCACTAGTTCGAACTTTACCGTCGTTGCTGAATGTTCGCCACACAGTGAAGAACATTTTGCACTTGCGTTAAAAACGGTCCTTGTTAACATATTTTTTTTTTCGTTAAATTTTTAATATACCCATGTGTGTCAATTTAACATATTGTGTTTATATTATCCCGATATTTTGTATTGTGTTGATATTCAATATGTATAAGTGTTAAAATAACATATTTTTTACTTCAATGTGGATTAATGTATTAATTTTGTGTTAATTTTGGACATAATATTTGTGTTACTTTTCAACATATTCACCTTGCGTTTGAATTGTGTTTAAATTAACACGAAATTCTGAGTAGATCGTTTGGGACATGTGAAGTGTATTAAATTTAACATAAAATTGTTTGCGTTGGAAGTAAAATTTATTTGCTGCGAGGTGCAGTTTTACGAGCTGAGATTATCAGCAGTAGCGGAATTTCGATGAAAACATATTTCCCAAGGACAATTAGAATAATTATTTCATTTAAATTTAAGAGTATATCACTTGAATGTAGCGCACTGAAAGCAAAGAAAGATCTACAAGCAATATCTCACACGGTCCAAGTGAAATAATTACTCAGATATTCCTTAATAAACATTTTGAATGTAGCTCTACTTCCATCATAGAACTACTTTTATCATTAAAACTAAAAAGGGGGTACAGTCGGGGCGAACAATAACTGCAATTTCTCTCGGTGCGCTCCGAGTGGAATTCCCCTGGAAGAAATTTCGGGCAGCTTAACAGAGAGACGTTGAACATCACGCTGCTCCTCGCGTGGAATTTCACCCGGAAAAATTCCGAGCGGGCAGACAGAGAGCACGCTGGAGGCGCGATCGCGTTCGCCATTCTCACTTTCTCTCCGTCGCGTCGTTCGTCTCGTTAGGCAACGCGAGATCTCGAACGTTGTATCGCGGCGACGCTGCGGCGAAATGTCGCGAGACACATTCGCGCTTCTCGCGCAAACCCACGCGCGACGACCTCGCCCGGACGCGCGCTCGCGCCGTAATGAACGGTTTCTACCGAAAGGTTATGTAGGTGCCGGCCCATTCCTGAGCGAGCCTGACCGTTCTTTATGGGGTAGCGGTGTTGTAACGAGCTCCCGTGCTCCGTCGCCCTCTTCTCATTAAAACGTCGCACCGTCGTCTTATTGCGCGTCGTCGTTATTATCATTGCCCGGCTCCTCGTGTTGGTGTACGCGAGCACGCGCCGGCATGATCGGGAGGTCGACAACCATCGCTATCGCTAACTCTTTCGCGACTGAATCGTCGACCCCAGTCGATCTCACGTGAACCAATCTTTACACGATAATAGTGCAGTCGAGGAAAATATATTACTATGCAGAATGAGGCGATAACAATGCAGATAACAGAAAACTTGTTTTATCTTTCGAAGATCTTCAAGATGATAATAGTTATTGCCTCACCTTATATATAAAGGAATCGTCAATATAAGTGTCGTGTCTTTCGTTAGCGTTAATACTCTTAGATTTTGTGATTTTAGCATCCAACAAAAAATTACTATTGTTAATTATTGTAATTAATTTATTATAATGATTGAATCATAAACAGATACGTAAAACTATATATTATTATAAATCAAGGTGTTATTGTGCGCTAATAAGATACTGGAAGAATAATAACTTTGTTGAGCGCGACAGAAGGCGAAAACGTGAAAAGATATGGAAATTCCATTACAACTCCATCTCGAAACACACAATTCCATCTCGAAGTAACTGATTCTCTACAGATTGGCTGGAAAGAAACCTGGAAGGTAACTCGCACCGTGAAGAATTAATACGTTGAACGCGGCCGGCGCAGCGATACCTAAGCGTTAATTTACGCAGCAGGTCTAATTAATCCACGTCCAGCAAATTGAACGTACGACCAATAATAAAGAGATGACGAAACGAGATGAAAGTATGTGCGTCGAGGGTCGCGCGTTTGAATATTCGATTTTCGGCCGAACACCCGATGAAAATCTATACGCGACACCCGAGACGTGTTAATTAAAAGTCCCGGGCGAATCGCAGCAGCAGCCGTAGGAAACTCGTTATCCGCCTCGACGAAATTTGAATATAAACGATGCGTACGCGTACGGGACGACGGCTTGTCCGCAGGCTCGGGGAACACCTCGATCGATTCCTCGAACGTCGCGGCTAATTGTCGTTATTTTTATGTTACAGGTGAGAGAGCCGATCACAGGACGCGCCGAGCACGGCCGACGGCGGTCACGCACGCGGAAACGGAAGCCGCGCGAACTGTGTGAGTTCAAGAATAATTACGGCGTCGCCGCGCCGCTCGGCCGGCCGCGTCGTTAGCGGTTAATTGCGCCGTGGTTTCGCGCACGCGTCCCCGACAGAATTAAAAGGAAAAGGAAACGGAGGAAAATAGAAAATCTCGCGCAAGAGCCAGTCGGGGATCGAAGGGACGAAGGATCCCGGACGCGCGGTAATCGTCGTCGTAAACGAGAGACGTCATCTCCCCCCTCCTCACTGTATATCTTCCCGCTGTATATTTTTCCCCGACGCGCGCGTGTTTTTTGATTGTCGACGTAAGACGCCCGGCGATGACTGGTTCCGCGTCCGGACGGCCGTTCCTCGGACCCTCTGCTTCTTCTCTCTCTCTCTCTCTCTCTTTCGTGCTCTCCCAGGAGGAATCCCTCCGCCGTCCTACGGAGTAAACTGTTTTCTTAGGCACTCGGGGCTCTTCAAAAATTCCTAAATATTTACTCGAGTGGAGGACTCCCAGACGGACGACACTTAAACGGTATTCTCCGAGCGGGGTACACGAAGACGGTCTTAAGCCCCCTGAAGGACGGATTAGAGCCTCTCTCGTCGCGTTTCTTTCTCTCGTTTCCTCGCTCCCGCGCGTTTTTCTCCTTTTCTCTCTCCCTGCCCGCTTCCACTCTCCTCATTCTCATCTTTTCTTCTTCTCCTTCCTCCCCCTCCTCGTTCTTCTCCTCCCTGGGCGTCTCTCTCACCTTCGAGCGGCGGCTCTCCGTTCGCCGAGATGCCGAAAGCGCGCGATTCGCGCTGAGGGAAATCAGTCTTCGAATTATAAGTCGGGCGTGATTTTTACGCGAGCTCGCGCCGGTATGGTGAAACGCGCGGCGACGACGACCACGGAAATTCGTCATCGTCGTCGGGAAATGGGGATCCTCGCGCGAGCGCATTGACATACGATGAATTATACATGCGCGAATCGGCGCTACGTGAGCCCGTCGTCGGCCGGACGAGCTTTTTCTCTCCCGTCCCCGTGGCGAAATGGCGATTACTCGGCTTCCGAGTTCGCAGTTGCGCACCTGGTCGCTACTTGGGGCCGCTCGCGTGGTCTAATTCGCAATCCAAGTGTTCCCCGTACTCGCACGGAAGAATAGAATTAACTCCCACAGCTGGGAACTATCCATGTATGCGGTAGAAAAATTTCGTGTGATATTTAACATATTTCGCATGTCCTATCATAAGAAAAACGAAATATATAGGGTGGTTTGGTAGAGTACTCGGGTGAACTGCGGTACATCGGGAGAATTGTACAGCAAAAATTAGAAATTATTATAGAATTTTATAACATCGGCGTTCTTCGCCTTGATGTATCATCCTTCCGTTTCACACGTGCCATTTATATTTTACACCTTGGAATACATTTAGATTCGATATTTTATATTTTTATTTCACTGTAAAAACTAAAATTTACGCCCCTATTTAGCTCTTCTTAACAAGATGAGTTTTTTTCTGACAGTCTATTCCCGCACTGCTAGAAAACATAGTAAAGTTGGAGAGAATTTACATGAAAAAGAAATCCTACAACATTCTCTCCGTGTAGCGTTCATGTTAACACGTTGACTGCCACGAGGCCGGCCGGCGACTACGATTTCGCCTGCGTCTAATTAATTCACGCACAAGGCGTGACTAATTGCACGGATTAAATGTCGTGGTCGGCACGCAGCTGAGGGTACCAGCTGTAGCGGGCAGAGGCGCGTCGGAAAACTCACGTCGTATTTACACAGCGTAACTTCGCTTATTCGAACTTCAGCGCCGTAACTTCGGCGCAATCGGGGATCACCGTTGACGGTCAACGGTGTTAACGGCGCGGCGACCCAGAAAATCGCCGTGTTTACCGTATCCGCACCGGCACCGTGAATATTTAACGAATTGAATTCGGCCCATCGGCTGCGGGATCGAGCGAGAAGAAACTTTTCGCGGCCGGAGAACACGAAACTGCACGGCGATCGAGCGAGTATCGCGCGAATCGCGTGTGCGTGCGTGCGTGTGGCAAGATCCCGGGCGACCGTCGTCTTCTAGGCGGCCGGTGAAAGGCCCAATAGCGGGCGACTCTCGGTTCCGCAGTTTCTCTTGACTTTTTTCGACTGGTTTCAGGCGTCGCCTCGCCTCGATGCAAAAGCATTCCCTTGTTCCCGAAGTTCCCGCGCGCCTTCCCGCCGGCTCGCAGCCTCGCGCTTTCCGTCTGAGAGCTTCGAAAACTTTCGACGGCGCACTGAATACCGGGGCTGCATTAAACATGAATAAACGATTTATGAGAACAGAACGGCTGTAACGGGTTGTCGTCGGCGGAGACTCGCCGGCCGACACGACGAGACACGAGGACGGGACGCCGGGGGGAAAAAGTACGCGGGCATTCCTGCGGGGCAGGTCCGTCCTGAACTCACGTATCGGGCGCGCCTTCCTGGTTCCCAAGCTGACCGAAGTAACCGAATCGAAATTTTCAATTCCACATCGAGTCTTCAGATGGAGAAAACGGAAGTAAATCGCCCACTCGTGGTGTCAAAGGGACGCAATAAGTGTTCCTTTAACGCGACAAACTACCGACGATTAACGTGGAGCACCTTTCTGCCGGAGCAGTTGAAATCAGATTTTGAAAGCAATACGTGATGCCAAGGGAAAACGATTCATTCGTTTACGTACGGTGACGAAGACTTACGGGAAACCTCCGAGAACGCGCCGTTAGAAGTTAGAGTAACTTTTATAAAAAAGAAACCAAATTATAAACCGGTCGTTTGACCGGTCGTGGTAGATTTAGTGTTAATGCTGCGAAGAGAATTTCGCTTTTAATGAAATTTTAGTTCTACATTAAGTCCGCAAGCGGAGAGAACGGCGGTAACTTCCTCATCCTTCGCGTCACTTTTCGATGCGATCGACGGACCAATTTGTAATTTTCTCATGACTTTTTCATTATTTTAACTTAAACGGCCGATACATCCTCAGGCTTTCGCCGTGCGTGCAGATTAAAATCCCCGATGTCGCCGCGATACCGGAGATCAATGGCGCCGGTTTTTCCTCCTCGAGATCCTCTCGCGCGTGATCTCGGCCGCCTCGTTACACCGGTCGATAATTAATAATCGCCTCGGACGCTCGTGTGTGCTCGACGTCGGCCCGCTGTGGGCTTCCTATCTGCTTTGTCATCGCTCCGGATAATAATTCCCGGCCGATTGCCGGGGCTACGGCGCGAATAACGGATTAACCCTCTCGGCCATTTCGCTTCTTGGAAGCTTTGATTTTCATCCCGGCGGATCGGCCTTCGCGGCTCAACTCGGCCGAGTTAAACGAGCGGGGTGTCCGACAGCGGCCCTGAAGCCACGAAGTAATCGTGCGAAAGAGCGAGAGGGGGAAAGATTGAGGGAGAGAGAAGGAGGAGCATCTCGTGCCGGGAGAGGCGAGGAATTTCTATTTCCGAGATCGGCGCGCCGACGAGATCGTATTTTCTTGCTTTCTAATATGTTATTTTCGGAGTTCAATCGACCAACGGGGCAGGGGGGAGAGGAAGAAGGGGACGAGAAAGCTTCTCGAAGGAAAGAAAAAGCGGGAAAAGGTTGTTGGAAGAGGGGGTAAAAGAAATTAAAAAAAAATATATATATATATATTTTAAAACGCGGGGGAGGAAGGGGGGAGAGTGTACGCACGCGGGGGCGAGCGGGATAAAAGGATTCAATTGAGCGACGGGAAGAAACGGCGAAACGGCCCTTTTTCTCGCGCGAGACGGTTTCCCGGGCGGGAACTTCGGGCTTCAAAGCGATCTCATTTCGCGCTCGCTCGCGAACTTGCCCGCGGATTGCCGCGAGCTAATTTGCGAGCGTCAGCTGCGTATTTCTGCAACTATTCTGAGTTCCTCGCGGCGTTAACCCGCAGACGGCGGACGGCGCACGTTAAAAACGGCCGATACCAAACGCGATACCGCCGTCCGCGCGAGCGGCTCTTTTTCTCTCTTCCTCGTGTCACCTTCCGGCGGACTCTCGCGCGCTCGGTTATACCTTCCGCCCGTTCGAGGAATAATTAATCCGGCGCGCGCTCGTAAAACTCGTCGCCCGCGAGTGCGCAAAAGCCGGACGAGCCGGTCGCCGATCTTTCACGATTCCCTGAGAAGTTACGCGGGAAAACGAGCGGGCGGAGAATGACGGGGGAAGATTTTTGCTCTTGCAGAGAGACTCCACGTCGTTGCTGCTGCACGTGAAGAAAAGAACTTTGCTAGAATAGCGAATTGTTGATATAGTGACAGCAAAAGAAAATTTGCTCGGGTGGCGGAAAAATTTGTTAAGAGTATTAATTGTTATTTGCCGGATACATGGATAGAAAAATAATTTGGTTGTGTCGGGTGAACTTGATCGCTGTCGTAGCGAATATAACGGATACACTCGGAGAAGAATACTTAAAAATGTATTCGCGAGATGTAAGGCTTATTTCTGTGAAATCCGCAAGTAAACACCAAATCTGACGGATTATTCGCAACCGAGGCGGAAATTTTGATGCCGGGGTAGAAAATATTCCGCCGAGTGAACTCACTCCTTGGGACACGTTAATTTGCTGTGAAAACAAATTAGTGTCCTCCTACATTTACTAATTTGTTCTTACAGCGAAATAACTTGAAGATTCGGCAAATGAATTCAGCGAATAGTATTACGATATAAAAATACTAATTAACAACTTTTCCGACAAATTGTTTTGCTATCCATGGGAAACGGGATTCTCAGTCGGTATCATAATGGGATAAGTTCGGGACAGCTTTGGGTATTCTAATCGGAATCTACGTTATGGGAAAACCCGGGAACATTTCTATGCGGGCTTCAAGATCTTTCTTTGTTGTTGGGAAAAGATACATGTTTACGTCACGGATGTCGTTAATATGCGATATCGCCCGCAGAAATGCGGTGGGCGACCGAAAGTCTCCGTGCGACATCGAAGCTGCCACCATGGCGTTCTCTCTCTCTCTCTCTCTCTCTGTCTCTCTTCCCGTGTTGTCATCGCATAATCTAATCAGCACGTTAACACGGCGATAACGGCCGCTCGTAAATCCACCGGGCCGAGTAACGATCTCGCCACGTGCGACCACGGACGCATCCGCGACGGTCAACGCGTTTTTCGCTCAGACCGCGGCGAAACTGCGCGAATCGCCGGTCGTTCATTCTCGGATACTGCACAGATTTTTTCAATACGCATCACACGATCGCGCGTTGACGATACGTCGTAAAGTCGCGTGAGGAGGTCGCGTGAGGGACGCGAGGACTACGCGGGGACGCCGAAGACGGTGTCTCGATAAGCGCGCTGTAGCGTAACGGTGCCGAGGAACAGTTAGCAACGGCCCGTGAAGCGTCGAATAATAAAATAATAACGTCGCATCGGCGGCGAAACGGCGACGAGGAGGAGAACGACGACGACGATATCATTCCGAACGCAGAGTTAAGTTATGACGCTCCTATTTCTGGAGTCCCGCACGCGCACATTGGACGTTACTATCCGTAGGTTGTCTCGGGGCAAAAAAGTTTAACGACCTCTCTCCCCCTCTCTTTCTCTCTCTCTCTCGCTCCCCGTGCAGCAGCAGGCAGTATCGCTCGCCGAGTACCATTTCAGAGGTAATTTTACATGCCAATATTCTGCCCTCGGTTACGGCTGTCACTTGGCTATCGACTCGTGACATCGTTTACGCTCCGAGCCCCGTCTGGGTTCTATCGACGATGGTTACCCTGCTTCCTCTTTCTCCCTCTTCCTCTCTCTCTCTCTCTCTCTTGCTCTACTCTCTTTGTGCTACTCTGTCAAATGAAGTGCCTGAACGAATCCTGATACCGGCGACTTCCTTTCCCGACGACTCGACGCGACGTACCAAGTCCGAGAAAGTAGGGTCGTTAGCGTCCTCCCGTATGCGCGATCGCGTCATACGAGAAGGTGGCGTCGTCGAGATATCTTCATAGCGTGATTCGCGAGACGGTAAAGCACTCGAGAGGATATATCGAGGGTATACCCTCATCGAGCGCTCCGAAATGAAGCACGTTTAAATCTTCCTTGACTCGCGCGATTTTCCGATACACGAAGGCCCGCATCAATGCATACACTGAGAGACAAATATTTACAGTGAAATTTCACTCCGAGAATTTTCGAGAGTAAGGGGAGAAAGGGAGAAACAACTCCTCCAACGACGAACGGAGGAGAGTGAATGCGTCGAGTTGGATCGAAGTCGGAGAACGAGAGAACGAGGGAAGGAGGGAATGAAAGAGAAAGAGAGAGAGAGAGAAAACTGGAAATTAAGGTGGAGCGACGGTAGCGCGGTTTGTTTCTTTCGATCGTTAACTCGGCCGGCAGCAGACGGGCCGACATGAAAATTTCAGCCGACCTTGGCTCCGCGCTCTTCGCGGAGGCGGCCGTGGCCATCGCCGCAATGGGGTAGCCCGTTTGAAATATTTAACTCCGATCGTTCACCGGCGTCCGCTGCGTGTCAAGCGAATATAAAGGCGAAGCCCGCTTCCCGGTATCGCGGCGAAAATTGACCGTGAAATTGATAGTGGCTGCCGGGCGAAAGCGTCGATCCGGAGACGAGCGGTACGCAGCGCGCGCTCCTGCGAAATTCACACGCCGAAAGACGGCGGAGGAACAGAGGAGGGGGAAAAAAGCGGCGGAGGCGCTCTCGAGGATATCGACGTGCGCTCTATCTCGCCGGTTATCCGCCGTGTAAAAGATCGAGGGCGCCGTGAGGAGACCGAGAAAAACCGGAAGGTCCCGACGAGAGAGAAAGAGAGAGAGAGACGGCACAGGGATCTTTCTACTATCACTACCACCTCTTCTCCTCCTCCTCACTCCTACTCCCTTCGTGGCAGCGGCGAGTGGGTGAGAGAGAGAGAAGGTGGAGAATGGCGCGGAAGAGGTCGGGCTGGATACGACGCCGGTAGCAGTGCATTTCACTTGTTCGGGACATAAACTGGAACGGTAGACGTGCCGGTATGAAAATTTCAATCGGCCGGGGCGAAGTGTCGGCCTCGTAGCCGGCGCGTCTCGTAGCGAGTCGAGGAGGCGGCGTCGGCGGCGAAGGTGGAAGACTGGCTGGCGGTAATAGTAGTAGTAATAGTGGCGGGAGGCCTCAGGTGAAGGCGCAGGTGGAGGAGTCGTGGGAGAAGGAGGCGGCAGGCGACGCGGGGGAGGAGACGAGGAGGGTAAAGTGGCTCTGGACCCCGTGTGGGTATATCACTGTCTCCCTTTCTCTCTCTCTCTCTCTTCCTCGTCGGTGTACACGGCGGCCTTTCCCCGTCTCCCTCCGCCTCCCTCTCGCCCGCCCCCCTGCCGACGTACGAGGCCTTAGCCCGCGGCGAACTGCATAATTCATGGCCCTGCTACACACCGACCGCCTGCCTCCGCAGGACCCTCTTCCAGAAGGGCAGCCACCCCAACCCTCCTTGTGCCACTACCGCCACCTTCCACGCTTGAACCATCTCCGCCTGCTCCTCCCCCTCCTCGCCAGGGTCAACCTTAGTAGCGTGCATTGTACGTCACCACGTGCAGCGCGTGTATGCGCGTGCTTGCCGCACGATGCATACGAAAGGGCGTACACGCGGATAAAGTTGGCCCTACGCGCGCGCACACATACGCGCGTACACACGTGTATCCCGGGCGCGTTCCTAAGCGCGCAGAATGTAGGCGAATATTTCGGGTTGAGTTATGAAGCGGCACCCCCCGTCGAGGTAGCGCGGACCTAACGAGAGGAACGCCACGGGCGCTTTGAACGTTCTCGATCGCGTCGAGAGGAGATACCTGGTCGCCCGCGCTTACCTGCCTCTTCCTTCCTTCCTTCCTCCGACGGGCAACAAGACTCGAAGGTCGGAATAATAGATCTTTTTACGAGACCACACCATCGGGTCCTTCTCGTAGCGGCCGCCTTCGTGGCGTTCGCGTTCCTCCCGCACATTGCATCTCCGTGAAAGTCGGCGCAACAGCGCGGTGAAACATCGCCTTTAACGCGCGCAGACGTTGATGTAATTACACGGAGTTCTTAATTATAGAGTTCCGCGTCTCCCTCTTCTCCTCTCCCTCGGGGAAACAAAAGGGACGAGAGGACGAGAAACGACGCGCGTTAATCCTCGGTTCCGGTGTTGCCGGCTGATTTCGCGAATTCTCTTTTCTGATTCGCGTTTTCCGAGCACGCGCCGTCGCCGCCTGATACACCGGATCGCGGCGGGATGAAATACCGAGGTATAAATTTCCAACGCTTAATGTCACGCGAAATATATATGTGTATATCAGCGTGCGATGCCGGTCCTGTGTTTAAATAGAATGATATATCTCAAAGGGAGCGCGCGCTCTTCTCCTGTGAATAATAACTTCGCTATTTTTGAAGACACGAGACGCGCCGAACGACCCACGCTTCCGAGAGGGGCGGCACCGGCGTCATTTTCGCCTTTCCCGAAAGCCCGGCGAAAAAATCACGAAGGCGAAAATTCCTCGTGAGGACTGCCACTCCGTCTATTTCTCGGCTTTCTTGCCGAACCTGTGCTGCATTAGATCATATTACGTTTGATGTAATGTAGTTTTTGTATTTTATGTTGCGCTACATCGCACTATGATGCATTATATTGCATATTTGTGAAATATTATGAGATATTCGTGAAAAATAAATAGAGTAAGATACTTCTACGCTCTTTATTTAAACTCCTTCCCCTTTGAATCTTTTCCTCAAAGGACCACCAATTAAGAAAATCCACCAGTTGAAAATTGTAAACTGCCTCACTTATGTCTGACTTGTGCTACTGGCTCGAGGAAAAACTTCGACCGTCTGACTTATCGTTGATTTGTACTACTTGCTCGAGAAACATTTTTTTTCTACCCTCACACAACATTTTTCTAATCTCTCTTGTCGTTAACTTGTACTACTTGAATTAGTTTTTTTAAACACCTCCTCGTTCGTTAGATTATTCTGATACAAATCCACACCAAAATTTTCCCCTCCTCCGATTCGTCATATTTTAGTACCAGGAGGATATAATGAGTGAAGAGGTAGCGCAAATTCCCAGCGAAAAATCTTGAGTACTTATAAATTTTGCTTTCTCGGTTTCCCCGATTTGTCACACTTTGGTATCAGGAGAATATAACAATCCAAGAGATAGGATAAATTTTCGGAAGGATTTGGGAAAATTTACGAATTTCTTGTTCTCAGTTTCCGAGTTTTCTCACTTTGGTATCAGGAGGATATAATGAACGAGAGGTATCAAATCGTACAACCTCATCATTTATTAAACCCTTCTAATAATAAGTCTATGAAAAAGCTGAAAGGAAAAGATTGAAAGGCGAAGCTAGTCCAAATAAGTAAAAGTATTTTCTTACGATATATTTATTTTTTATAAATATATCATGTTTCATAACATGCGTACGATATAAAAAGTGCGATATATTACAACAAAATATAAAACACATTATAACATAATATAATTGCTGATTTAATCTATTAGTTGATAGCTCAAGACACATCATACGTCGTGTCAAATAATATCATATCATTCAGACACGACGGTAACAATTAGGAAGGCGAGTGAATTTCGACCTAATAAGTGTCAAAGCTTAATTGAAGCTTATCTTACGCCCGTCTCTCGTTTTCTCCACTATAATTCCGGCATAATTAGACCAGCGACAATTACTCGGCATAGATCGAACGATCCGCCTGGAATATTACCGCGCAAATAACGACGACGACGTAGTTGTCGTCGTCGTCGTTAAAGCCCGTCGCTGCGCCGAAGGGTCTCCTCGCGCTGAGGGTGCGACTCAGAAGGCAGTCCACGCTTTGCGGCCGCCGATCGGAAGACAAAGTGCGCACCCGAAGCGCTACGTGGACTGCACAAAATTAATACGGAACCGGCTTTAATCTACTCGGAACGCGCGGCGGCACCGAGATGCAGATATCCTGAGGCACGGCCCCGAGAGCAGAGAGAGAGAGAGAGAGAGGAGACTCGCTCTCTCGCGCGAGTTGTTTTCTCGTTCCTCCTCGTCGACCCGAGAAGCGTACCGGTTCTTCTTACGCTGAATAAATGGGAGATGCTCTGCCATCTTGGGTTCCCATCGCTCGCGCCCAGAAGATAAACATCAGCAGCAGCAGCACTGGCAGCCACAGCAGCAACAGCACACGGTAGCCAGAGGGACCCTCGTAATTAGCCGGGCTTGCGTGTCTCCTCTTTTTTTCTCGCGTCGGAAACGTCGAAGGCTGCGTTCCTGCGGATCTGCTTATGATTGTACACCGATCACCAACCGCCACTACCCATCACTTAGCACTCTTAGGTGCGGAATATTTCGACCGAATATTTCGATCCTTTCCGAAGCTTCTTGAATGAGCCCCGCCTCGAGCGGGGGAGACACAACGTCGACGGACCGAGGCGACTTATCGCGTAACTTCGTCCAATTAATAAGAATCGGCCGGTGAACTGTCGCTGGCGGCACGTTCGATGGGGAGGATGGATCGGGCGCGCGATCAATTCGAAAGGAGGTCAAGCAGCGATAAGTCGCCGCAGCGAGAGACAAATAAGAGCTGTCAATGGACGATAACGTTCCGGAATCGATTCAATAGCGACGGTGACATCGAGAAGTCGCTAGCGTGGTTTTATCCGACGTTTAATCGTCTATATCGGACGACTGATAAAGATAGAAATTTCACGGATCGAACGACACGCTTTGTACTTCAGTCGCGCTGGCAAAAGAATCGAAGAGAGTAAATACTTCGCGTCGGAGAAGTCGACGGAACAGCCGGGTGAGTCCTTCGAATGGCGGTGCAAATTTCGTCTTCGTTTTGCGCGATTTTGCTCTCTCTCTCTCTCTCTCTCTCTCTCTCTTCTTTTTTGCGCTGACTCTTTCTCTCTTCCACGCTACCTTGTTAAAACGGCGGTGTAAACGCAGCGTCGCGATTTCTCTCGCGTCGACGACCGCGTCCTCCCTCGCAATGAGGGAGGCTGCAAAAATAAGTCGCTGCACGCCCCGGCAATTACGCGAGGGCGACTTGGTCGAATTTTAATTTGCCTGCCTGCCTGCCACTCGAGAGACCGCGCAGCGTGTGCGCGTCACTTTCTGCGAATACGCGCGCAAATTTATACGCCCGAACGATGGTGAGCGCGCGCGAAAAAATACCGTGAGCTCATTCACGTATCTCTCTCTCTCTCTTTTTTCCTCCACTTTCCAAGTCGAAATTTTGGTTATACGTTGGTTATACGGTTATACGTTAAACCTTTAATTGTTTGACACAGTAGAAGCTAAAATAGCAAAACAGATTCAATTCTAACAAACAACGGCTCTCAAGATATACAATCAGAAGAAGATAGGCAAGTAAAATTTTTCTTCGACTCCACGTAAGATAAGAGACAACTAAAAACTAGCTGTCCATATGATACAATTGAAATCTAGTTACCAGACTTATATGGTGAAAATATTGTGATAAAAGTTATCACAAAATTTTGTAATGCCAGACCATATTGAAAGTATGACTGAAATTATAACGTGTGTTATAATCTTTAATAACGTACTTCAGGTGTCGTATCACTAAAAATTACAACACACGTAATAATCTCAATCATAATTCCGGTATGGTCCGGTGTTACAAAATTCTGTGGTAATTTTTACTATAATATTTTGTCCGTGCAGTTTTTAATTATGACAGCTAGTTCTTGTAATTATAGTTGTACACGGAAAAAAAGACTCAGCTCCCAGGTTAGAAACAAGCTCTGGTAACTAAGTTTCAGTCGTATCATACGGACAGCCGGTTTTTAGCTAAGAGAGCTGAATCCTTTTCTCCGTGTCGCGAATGTCCTTGAAAAAAAAAAAGGAAAAAAAAGGAAGAGAGAACACGAACACGGATCGAGTGTATATCGGTGCTCTGAGTATTCTTTCTTCCTCTTCTTCTTTTTATTTTAAGCGTCCTCCGTCGTCTCCTCGACGAGAAGAGTGTACAGCGCGCGTACTTACATGCAGAATTTTCGCCTCGCAGTTTGCCGAGCTACTTTCTCTCTTTCCCCC
>NW_014557714.1:44449-60650 GCF_001313825.1 Dinoponera quadriceps | reverse complement strand
CCCCCCCCACTTCTCCCCCTTCCCCGCGTCATAGTGGTGGTCGTCGTCGCCGTCGTCGAAAACTTCTCGACGAGAAAATGACGCGTTTCCCGCCGTGGCTGAAGCCATTCCGCGAGCGAAGCAGCGGCGTCGAGCCGCGGATGCGAATTTTTCGCCCGAACTCGAGAGTTCGTCGACGAACGGCGTTTAACGATCCGGAAAGGTTGTAAGTGTGGGGATTAAAGCGTGTATTCGTGCATGCGGCCGTGGCGAACCAGTGCGCGGCGGCGGCACTTTCCTTCCTTCCATTCGCACGCCCTTCGGAATGACACGTTGGGAACGGAGCCAAGCCGATTCTAGAACGGCGTCGTCTATGTAGCCGCGCCCTTCCAAATGGGAATACTTCTCCTAGGTTTTAATTTAAGTTTGAATTTCAAGGAAAATAATCATCCGGGCGGAATAGCGTGAAACACGGTGGGTTCGGCTGGGGATTAGCATGCCGTGTACGTGCACACTTCCCGATACGTCGAAAGGTTGACGGTATCGTCCGTGGAGAGACTGACGGGATCTGTTGCAACGCGAAACCCACTTTTCGGACGTTCGATATTTCGCGAAATTCGACTATTCGGGGGAATTCCGACTTTCCTAACGCTTTCGTGTAATTTCAATTATTCGTACGCCGAAAGAAAAATATCCGAAAAGAAATATTTGCTCGGTGGATACTAATAACAAATTTATATTAATGTATGTGTCTTTATATATACTACTTATATATACTATTAGATATATTTATATTAATGTATATGTCTTTATATATACTGAGAAAAAATTTATTCCAAATAACGTAATATATATTTTCTTAAATCCCTTGTTCTTCATGAAAACAATTGTTTATTCAGGGTGCCTACTGTCTGGAAAAACCTGGAAAACTTGAAATTCTTCGGGAACTTTAACGGAACTTTAAATAGACATTTGCATGCAAGTTATATTGTGTCCTTCATAGACAAATATTGGTTGACTGAATTTTATTTAATAATATTTTCTTCATCAAGATGTTTACAGCACACTGATTTTACGACTAATCCGATATTCTGTATTGAATACAACGATGCCTGGAAAGTCAGTGAATTCTCAAGGAATTTTTTTTGGAAGTTTGGGTAGACACTCTATTGTTATATTTAAATCAAAGAATTTAGATTTAAGTAAGTACGCTATTAGAACCCACCGAACACTTTTTTTATCCTTTAAACATTTTTTTCTCCCAGTGTAAGAATTGACATTTCGTCATTCTCGCTTTTTCTTAGGGATCTTAAACTTTACTTTCACACTTTTCTAAGAAGTAGTAAATCAATGACAAATGAAATGAATAATTCGGGAAGGAAATCTACGTTGTTGAGAGAAAAGCGTATTTCCCTATTTGAAGAATCAAAACGGACGCGCGTAGAAATCCGCGAATCCCCGTCATGTTGCGCGGCACTTGAGACTGCAAGTAAAACTGCGTCCCGGATTTCGTCAGGAATTATAGATCGCCCGAAGTGGGCCAAGCAGCGCGTCGAAATACGACGAGAAGCCCGACGACGCGCGCTCTGCGCTCTCGAGCCCGCTAAGAAAGGAGGGCGCAAGAAAAGATCCGCCGTGGAAAGCGCGTAATCGGCGCGGAGCATCGATCGATTCGCTGATTCGCCAGATTCGTGCGTATTCACTCGCACGGAATACGCTCGCGTCCTCTCGTTCTCGAGCAGCCGGGGACGTAGCTTTATCTAGGCGCCCATCATTCACGTTAATTCCACTTAAGCACCGATGCACCTGGCTCGCGACCTCCACGAGAGGCCGTGAGGCACTCGGCAAAAATGAAGAGACGAATGCCATGCAAACCGAGCGTTCAGAGTGCTGCACAAGGGCACCTTATGCGGCGGCACACAGTGGAACCGAGCGGCCGACGAACGCGCAGCGCTATGTCTCGGCCGAATCAACAGTGTGTATGTGTGCGCTTGCACCGTAGGAACCGGGAACAAACGGCCCACTAAATTCCCCCGATTTTTTCCCCCGGCCCCGGCAGCTCGAATGCGGATTATTTATTCGAGCGTCGCGTCGTGATTCGATGCACACGAAGTCTCACGGATCGACATGAGAGGTTACGCTGACAGTCGTTGTCTGAAATTGATGTGAGGTACCGGGATTTGAATTTAGCACGGAATCTGCACCTCTCGGGCTTGAAGTAACGTGACGCCGATGATATTGCGCGTGATAATTGCGATTTCGGATGCGTAGAGGGAAGTATTGTTCTAACCGCTAAGGAAAGCGATTAACTTCGTTGGACCCTCGCTAGAACATCGGATTAATTTGGACTAATTAAAGATTAAACATTCATCGGATCTAATTTTCGTTAGTAAGGGAATATTTTCTCGCAAGGTCTTGCGGGCACGCGGGAAAACGTTATCTCGAGCACGAGCGCGAGGCACGAATGCTGCGTTAGAGCGCGGGCGCACGCGCATTACCGCGGGTCGAGATTATCCTCAGACCTAATGATTAATTGTACGTCGCGATTGATCTAATCGCCGGCCTAGAAACGAACACCGTGTCGCGGACACAATCGGCCGAGCGGCCGAGCGAGCGAACACGCGGCCCGGTTAGAGGTTGGCTGCACTCTATGACCTTAATTACTGTGTCGACTAATCGATCGCGCGCATTGTGATCGCACTGTGCTCCGACACGGGTATACCGGCATACGTAGCCGCTTTGCGCTGAATGGCGTCTTAATTGCCGGCCGGATAATCCGATTCAGCCACTTGATCGATTATGTCCGGAGCCGATCGCACTCGCGAATTCTAATTGGGATCGACTGTCTATCGATACGCGCGATCGAAGGATCTCTCTCTCTCTCTCTCTCCCTCCCTCGATTTTTGTTCGAGAGATTATGTACGCACGAGCGGACACTGCGGACTGCGCGCTGCGTTCATCTCGAAACGAGGACAACGATATTACGATGAAACAAAAAGTCATCGGGAAGCATAGAACGACGCGGCGGAGGACAGATTGTCATTGTGAAATTATTATCGTTATTATTATTGTTATGATCATAATGCGATCGCACCTCTGTTTCCATTATGTTAATTATACAGTAATATCGCCTCGCCTTTCGGGTGTAAAGCCTATTGTATGTATTATTTCACTTGCGTATACATCTGTCCCGCAATAAAATGAATATTATAATTTGTTGTTTGTTATTATTATTATTATTATAAAACAACGTGAGTGCTCGGTTTCCCGTTGGAATGAAATTTTGCTCTGATTTCACACATTCGTACTGTTCAATATGTGTACGTGTGGGTCGTTTTACAAATTGAAAGTAGTTAGTCCGTGATAATACTGTTTAAAAGGTAATAGTTAAAAAACAGATAAATCTGTGCTAAATGATTATAAATGTGACGCATGATATATAGATTTGACACTATAATAAGAGAATATTAATCAAATTTATATAATGTTCAAAAACTCACAAAGAAATCATTGTTTTTCGCGCATTGACGTATAATACCTTCGGCTGGCACTGTTAAGTATATGTTTGCGAATATATTATATACATCCCCCTCCCCCCAGATAGACGCACACGAATGCATGCCATTAGAGAAATGATCGTGACGTCGGAATTTCTTTGATATTTTCCTGTATTTTTCACATTTTCACGTATTAACGTGGATCTTTAAAGCTATTTGACCGTTTTATCTTTAAAAAAACGCTCACCAATCACAAAGAGAAATAATGCGTGCAATATTATTAAATCTTTACAGGTTATCTGTCATACGCTTCAGCCGTTATCAGAAATTGTGTACTTTACATATCAGTTCCAACTTTAATTATTGCAACATCGGATCAATCCTACTCCAACTCTACACGCATGGAGACCGCGTCTCGCTTAATATGCCGTTGGAATTTGAAAAGAAAATTTTTTAGAAAATCAACTTACGGACCAACTGCTTGAATAAAATAAATCCAAGTGGATCCTCGCCGAGAGATCGACTGGACACACTTGTCCGGCCGTTTACGAGGGGCCCGAGAGGTGCAGCTGATCTCGCGCTGCCGGAGTATCCGCGATAAATTCGAATTGCCCTCGAGATCCACGAGGGCCGCGATCGTGGCGCGGATACAAAACGTCGGACCCATCCTTGCCGGATATTTTCGTCGCACGATGTAACGAGTCGCGACGACGAGACACAGAGAGGGAGAGAGAGAGAGAGAGAGAAAGAAGAGCGGTGGTCCTGTCGAAAACCCGGCGAAGATAAGCATCGCGGCGGTAGCGACCGGCGGTAGTCGAAGAAATCTCCCGAACCACCCCCTCCGTTCCCTACAGTCGTTAATTAGCCAAAAAGTGAGGCCCTCGTACGGCTGCCGTCTGTGGAGCAAGGGAGAACAGAGGGGCGTGGGAGGGGAGGAAGATTCCCCTCGCTTTTCTTTCCTGTGCGCCGTACGCGCCACGACGTGAATAAACTACATACAGTCCTTCCACTCCTCCCGCCCTGCGAACCCCCTCGCAGCCCGGAGACTATCATCCGGTGCGTTCGGGCTTTTTTTTCCTTCTCTCTCTCTCCCTCTCTCTCTTTCTATCGCCCCTTCGGAGAGGAAAAGAGAAGAGAGAGAGGGAGAGAGACTAAAGAGACTGCTGCCCCACGGCGTCGTTCGCGGTTCTTTCTCTCGCGACTCCTCCGATCCATGGGGCCCTGCACACTCCTTTTTTCCGTCCGGCTCTCCCCACCCTCTCTCTCTTTCTCTCTAGAAACGGCGAACGGCCGATCCTAATCTCGATAATGACGCGTAATGGCTGCTGGCGTGAATGTAGCTCTTTGTCCACGGGGGCTCCTGCACCGGTCGTATATCTGTCCGGCGCGGGAACCGCGCCATTTCACCCCGGCAGAAAAGCACGGGGAGGCCGAAACGGCAGAGGCCGTTCCCCGGCTTCTTTTTCTGCATCCTCCGCGTCGCGTCGGTCCTTCTCCTCCTCCCTCCGCCCCCTCGCCGAAGCCTCGCCCGCGCGGCGATCTCCACGGCTGGCAAGACGCCTTCTCGAGAATCACTCTCTTAATCACTCTCTCTCTCTCTCTCTTTTTCTTCTATGCAACGTTGGTACAAGCGAGAGTCGCTCGTACTCCTCCGTGTGTGCGCGCGTGTGTATGTAATTTTTTGGAACTTTATTTTCGCAGGAGCGGTTATGAGAGTTCGATGACCAGCGGCGCGCGGACCATCGACGCTACCATGGACTACCTGCAGACGTGCCTCATCTTTTACCTGCTGATCCTCTGCTTCTGCGGCGGACGCTCTATAGACATATGTGAGTAGACATGTCAATCCGACTTAAGGAGACTGGTCTCGGCCTAAGTAGCCGCGTGCTACCTCCGGTGGCATCTACGTGGCTGGAATCTCTCAATCGGCGCTGATGACGGCTCGAGTACCGGCCCGATCGCTTCGCTTCGATTATTCAATTAACCAATCGCTGATATTCGGTCGCACGGAGACACACTTTTGCTGGCAAATTAGTCGGTTACCATAAGCGGCAGCAACGAGACTCGTCACCCGGAAAATATGTAATTTTGCGGTCGCGGCAAAGCGTCGACAGCAGCGGAATTTAGTTGGCGTAACCAAATTATTTTACCGCCGATATATCCAGCAAATAAGAATGACGCTCTCAACAAATCGTTTTGCTGTTCATCATAGCAACTGATCGTTCGCTGTATCAGTAAACGATTTTATTCCGTGCGGTTTGAGTCGCGGAAGTTCGTTCCGTTTTTTTTAATCAAGATGTACATATAACATTTATTTATCGTTAAACATGAACAAATCGGTTAAATGTGCGCCGTTTTGTTCGATGACTTGCTATCTCTCTCGCTCGCAGAAATTCCGGGATCTTTTCGGGCGAAATCGGGGTCTGGCGGGCGGGAATTTCAGTTGGACGCGATAGAAATACGTGTTTACATCCCTCGGCCATAATTCTACCCCCGGAGGTGGAAGAACCGCGGGGTGCACGCCTTACCTCCTCCCCGTCTATCCCGCGGTTTCACCCGATAAAAACAGCGAGGCATCCCGGTTTAGTCTCCCTCTCTCGTAGATAGAGAGAAAGAATAAGAAAGAGAAGGAGAGAGAGAGAGAGAGAGAGAGAAAACCGCATTGCCCTTTGGCGCGCATTAAACCTCGGGCTCGGTTTCTACTCGGCTTGGTTTCCATCCCATTGACTCCGAGCAGCCCGAGCCACCCTCGTGTCAGGTAAACAGGGCGAGAAACTTGCAAAGTATCCGCCAAGAGTTCCCAAGTCAGCCCCGGGAAAGGCTTTTAGGTACTCGTTCGTGAAATCGAGCTCGAAACTTACGTATACGAGACGTATTTCGCACCCGAAGAATTTCTCGAGCGCCGCCGAAAGATGGATCCCGCGCGATATAGTCTCACTTTCTGCCCCTCTTTCTGTCTCCCAATTCGTCATGCATCTTTCTCTCTTTCTCTCCTTGCTCTCGGACGAGCATAGGTGAGTATAAACGCGACTATCGCGCGCCTGTCGGATATACCGAAAAATGAGTTCGGTCGGATCTACCTGACAACGGCGAATCAAACCGTGTTTTCGTTGAGGGAAATAAAATTCTCAGTTCTCACGAACTAAATCTGGTTCTTACGGCCGGAAATTCTGTTCTCTTCAAGCGCAACGCGCTTAGTTGCGCATTGTCGAGTGAGTGGATCCAACTAAACTCGATAGTCAATAATATACACAAGATAAACGATACATCAAAATATAGTACTGAGCATAATAAAATATAATATCAAGCAGTACTCCGACTCATTTTCGCGCGTGCTTCCGCCGTGCAAAAGCACTTATAATTCTGTGCGGCCAATAAGACGGCCAGAAATACTTTGCCGGAAAAAAGTCAATATCTTGCCGATAAAGTTCTCAAGTATGACGTCCCCTTCAAAAAGAGTAGACCTCGCAAGCGCACGCGCCGTCTGAGCGAGTAACTGCCTCTCATCGGCGTCGATTGTCGACGTGACGTTGTGTTAACTCGTGGAAGTTCTCGCGAAAGGCCCGCCACCCCGAAAGATTTCGCCGTCTGATGAAAGTTAAACGAGCTCGGCCGAGTATTATAATTCGCCGATGAGTCCTTGACAAGTTTATCGTCGATAACACTATAAAGTCTCCGCCGCGAGAGCGGCGCGCAGATAATCGGCTTACGCTCGAACGCGCGGAATACATTCGGAGCCCGCGCGAGAGAGAGAGAGAGAGAGAGACGGTCATTACTAGTGCGCGTACTGATTCGGGAGAATCGCGAGGGCACGACGTTACCTTGCGAATTGTGTTCAGGGCCTATGAACTGCACAAGAGGCGCCCATAGTTCTACCTCAAAAGCCGATACTCGGCTGCGTCGCGCACTCTTTGATCCCCGCTCCCGCTCGTGGCGTACCTGCACCGTATCCCGCGTGCGCGCACACCATTATAATCCTCGGCAGCGCGAGTACGTGGCGCAGTTCCCTAATTAAATCCCACCTGGCTATCAAAACAGCCCGACGTAATACCTCGAAATAACAAGCCCTCGGAATCGCGCCGATCCGGCCCGACGAGATTACCTGTCGGAAAGAATTCCGGTCTTCCTTTCTCTCTCTCTCTCTCTACCTTTTCCTTCGTCTCCGGGTGAAATCTAGCGCGCCCGCGCGCTTCTGCGCCACGCTCGAGAGTGACAATCCGTCGATTAGCCCTGAAATACCATAGGGATCCGTAGGATCCAATTTTAACTCTTGACTTTCTTTTTCCGGTCATTTTTACTTCTCTCTTTCTCTCTCTCTCTCTCTCTTTCTCTGAAGTTTCTTCTCCTGGACAATTTTAACTCGATATTTGAGATTCTTGCGAAGAAATACTATTTAATTTCCAGATGAGAAGAGAGCGAAGGAAAAATATTAATTTTTAAATAATCTTATTTAGGGAAAATTTTCATCTCCAAATTATAAGGAACTTAAAAGATTTAATTTTAAAGTAAAATTCTAATTTTTAACTATTAATATTAATTTTTTAATATAACTATTATTATATTAATATATATTTTTATGTTTTCTTTATAGTATATAACTATTGTTAGAAAAATCTAACTATTTATAAGGATCGATATTTTGGGATTATTATTCTTTTCAGAGATATTCTAACTCGAGAAAAACTTAAGCGTATCGAAAAATCAACTGACGCTGAAGATTTAACGTAAAATTTTTCATTCTCTTTACCAATAATGTTCTTTTGACGCTATAAATGGAAAGTTATCGCCGTTTTCCCCACTTAAAGACTTAACATAGAACTAAGTAGACTTAATGTAGAGCCACAATTTCGACTCGGAAAGTTCACGTACCGTTCGACAGAGTTCAATATTTCATAGCCGAGGAGCATGTCGACTTTCCCTACCTATGTCAGTTTCGATGCTTTTCCCTCTACCCTTTTGCCCACACGCGATAACGACGCGAAACCGCATCTCGAGATCGCTGTTCGGCTGCCACCGGGGGACCTTGTTCGCAAGACCGGAAGATCCACAAAGTTCCTCGCGGGAAGAACTTCGTGGGCGTGGGTGGCGGTAGCGCCGAGAGGGGGTGCACGTCGACGAGCGGCGTCGAAATATATAAATAGCCGTGGACGAAAGCCGGGAAGGCGACCGAAAAGGCGGACGATCGTCCCCTCCCTCCCCCGTTCCCCCTCCTCCGGTAACTGAACTTGTGCATCGGGACTGCGTCGGTGAATTCGCGGTCGTGTTAAGCGAGCGCGGGTCGCTCGTTCTCTCGCCCGTGGCGAAGGCTGGCGGGCCAGCCGGTTAAAGCGCGCATAAATTGCGATGTTAATGTTGCCGGCGATAAATAAACATGTTGCACGTCGGTCGGATTGCGGTGTCCGCTTGCTGCGCTGCGCAACCCTCTCTAGGCGGGCGCGCTCGAGCCGTAGGGGTGTGTTTGCTTTCGTATGTCCGAGGGCGAGAGTAAGCGATGGTGCGTGCGCGATGGCAGGACGACGCACGCCCTTCCTCCCCCCCCCTACCCTCTCAAACGCCGGGGAGAGTCGTGCTTTGCGCGTTTGACTACGTGTGTGTGCGTTTCGCTGTTGCGTACTTAATTGCGAAACGACGCGGGTCGTTGTGTGGCTGCGTGCGTGCGTACGTGCGTGCGTGCGTGCGCGCAGAACGATAGGTAATTGTACGGATGTGTCATCCGGCGGGGACGTGTGTATCTGACGTAGCGAAATTTAACGCACGCGACGCACGAGGGATCGCTTTTTCCGCGTTCCGCGCGCGGATGCGACCGACGGCGAACACGATGACGCAGCGCGTAGATGGGAAGATGCGGGGACGCGTCGGAAGAGGGGATTTGTCGTGGCGAATCCCGGAATTTTTTGAAACGTGTATATCGTACTTTTTATATTCACTGTTATCTTCTCGTCGGAAAGCGTATCGGAAAGTATTAGGGAATAAAATCACTTTTCGATATTTCCTTTGTTAATGTTCTCCCGTCTCTCTCAGGTAATAATTTTCTTTCCTGATGTAAAGAAGAAATCGTAGAAATCCGTCAAAATTGTCGTATTTGGACCGATTTCTGATATTTTTCAAAAACATACTTCGCCTTCTTGTTTCTTATTCTTCTTGTTTCTACAATCATCCCGATCGAATTATCGGAGAGCAAAATTCGCGCAATTAAAATTAGAAAAGGGACCGCTTCTTCGTTCACTTCACAAACATTTTTTCATAAAAAAACCCCTGTGTAAAAACACAGGGTAGGTGTAGATGTGTTATCGCACGGCTGTCATGCCGGATAAATAACGAACGCGATTTCAATCAGTCGCGATTATGCGTTAATTCGCCGTGTTGATAACTATAAACTGACGTATGCGCCAACTAACGAAGTGAGCGAATATACGCACACGTCCGTACGTATGTGTATGTATGTGTATGTGTGTGTGTGTGTGCGTGCGGAGTAGTAAACGCGAAAGCGTCACGCGTTCGCGTGTGCTTCGCCGCTCGCACGGATCGAAAGTGCGCGCAGACTGTGAGCTAGGTAGAAATGTCGGGAGTAGATGGGAGAACAGCGTCACGCGAGAATGAGAGAATCCTTCCGCCGTTATGACATTGTCATCCCTCCGTTATAACTCCCTCGCGCGCTTCCCCCCCCCCCTCCCTCCTTCCGCTCTCCTTTCCAATTATCCACGGATCCATTAGGGGCTCCGGCATGCAACGACGAACGGTGACGAAATTATTGCGGGCAGCCTTCAACATATTAACATAACAATGCGGCAATTAACGCGTCATTGCCTCCCTTCGTCCACGCGCTGTCGCCCACCAGCTCGACCGACGACGACGACGGACGAACGGTCGCAAGGATGTCGCGAATTAGCAAAAATGCGACCGGACGGCGGGGGAGGAGGCAGGAAGGGCACCGTGTTAATTTTCGAGCGAGGATAACGCAATGTCGCGACGTGTCGCGTGTGTGCTTTAAATAGCTCGGGACTAGAGAAAGTGTTTACGACTGCGTTGAAGCATTCGCGAGGATTTTCACAGAGAAATTGTTGAAGGGCGCAGAATTCCTCTTCCCGTAATTTTGATCGCGACAATTTTATTTCTGGATATTTCTGTTGTCTGTTTCACGAGCAAGGAAATATGATAATGGATATAAAAATATGTTCTTTGTATACAAAGTTTGTGCATTTTTTGACACGCGCTTGAAAAAGTTCAAATTTTTTAAATAGATTTCAAATCTTAATTGCGATTTTTATTGCAATTTTAAACGCGTACATTATTTATTAACGTGTTGCATATTTTATATACATGTATTGATTATATTAATATTACTTAGTACTCTTACATAATGCTAGGAAATAAAATTATTTCGTCTAATTTGAGAAATAATTTTCAATGTAGGAAACTAGTATGAGAAATATTAGGATATAATTTAATTTCTCAACATTCTTCAATAATAACAAGACGATAAATATATAAAAGGCACGCGTGCTTCAAAAAAAATATTAAAACTTCGGGACATTTTAAATGCGTCACAATTTTATTTCCAAATACTTTAAATCTTCTAACACCGGAAAAGTATTTCTTCTGATACAAGAAATAATGTTGTAACCTAGGAAATTGGAATATATAGGAAATATCAGGAAATAATTTCACTTCCCAATATTACGGCAACAGGAAGATGATAATGAACATAAAAAGATCAACGTGTTTCAAGAGACCATAGAAATCGGTGTACTAAATCCTCTCTCTCGAAGCAGTCGAGCACTGTTTCGGTACTTCACGTAGCTCGTAATATAGCAAATAAACACACACACAGCCACACACACGGGAAGATCAAAAGTCCCAGTCGATCGCGGACGGTATTTCTCGGCAGAGCGAGAGCGCGCGTAATTGAAACGATCATGCGCACGGTTCTCCGTCCGCGGATTAGCGGATTATTTCTACGCTCGTGAGCGGCGCGGGTGCACAAATATACCGTCACGGCAGGCCGCGCACGCTCGCACTCCCCCGTCGTAAGACACACTTATCAAAACACACCCCGGTTATCATTACAACTTGTCATTCCTTTGTGCGCGCCGGGCGCGGCCGTTAATATCGGCCGACAGCTTCTGCTCGCGGGGCTTGTTTGAAAGGCGTGATTATTCCTCGGACAAAGACACCGCTCGACACTTTCCGCACGTGTACGTCGTATGTCTCGCTCTCGTTCTCTCTCTCTCTCTCTCTCGGATATAAAATCCCGCGCGACGTAAACATTCCCAAGCCGGGTACTCCGACATCTGTTTCTTACCCTCGAGCGCGAGCACTTTCCTCCGCGCGCGCTCTCTGGCTTGATCGCGCGCCAACGGAGCCGACGACAGTTTAGCCAGCTCACCAGCACCAGCAATTCTTTACGGAGAAGAAGACCTCTCCTCCTCCATGCCCCCCTCCCCTAACGATCTCCGGATAAATCGCCTCGAGTGCAATCGACTTAACCCGCCGTGCGCCGCATCTCGTCGTCGCGACAGCAGCCTTTGGACGGAACGGGGATGAATCGGGTGAATCAAGTGGGATTGACACGCTGAAAGGGTGTCAGCTCGGCGAAAGAGACGTCGAGCGAAATAATCCGCGGCTTGCCGCTCTTCCACGCGAGCCGCTCTCGATTCGACGACGCGACAGTCTTCCGGCGCTCTGTAGGACGGCAAGCCTTAAAAAGTGGCCGAAACTCGATTCGGAATATAGCACGGAAGAGTATTTCATAATGTTTTCATTCAGTATAACACATCTATAATATCTATGATTTTCTTATTCAGCAATTCAGCAATACGTAGCTCTTCTTACAGCTTCCTCTCAAATCTCATAATGGTTATGTAATTACCGTCCATGTAGCAACCATTTGAATTTTACGAAAAGACAGTTTCTGCGTAATTAATTCTATTTGAATAGAAAATAATTAATATTGATATACATAGCTTAACTTTGAAAGCCTAAGTATGTAAAAAATCAAGCAAAATAGAAAGCAATATTTTGGAGACGGTCTAATTAAACTTCGAATTATTTTTGCCGATCTCCTAGCCCACTGTGCGATGGGTATAAGCAGGCGGCAAGGATGGCGATTATCGGAGGTTCGAACCCCTTCATCTCCGCGTCGCGGAATGTATCGAGCATCGGGGGAATCCGCGCCGGGCGAATCTCCGAGGGACGTCGAGCCGCGCTCTCGAGAAAGCTCGGGTCGCTGAAAGGACGTCAACTGTCAGACGTCGACGGCGACGTCGAGTGTAATAATCCGCCGACTTTCGGGTTCGAAGGGCGCCCGTCAATCCGCCCCGCGGATCCGTATTTTCATAAGGCCAACCCACGAAGGCAAACACCGCGCTCGCGCCCCCCTCGGGCACGAAGGGTTCGCGCGCGCCTCGGCTGAAAGCCCTCCGACGCGGTTGACTGTGGGCGAAACGAAAGAATTAGACGATACGCCGGCAGGAAGTGCTTTATCGAGGAGGGATTTGTTTTCTCAACGGGCGCCGGTGGAACCCCGCCCGCGTCTGATCGTCGCCACCTGCGCGGCGTGACTATTTAATAAATAACGTCGGAGAAATAACGTTTGAGAGGAGGAGAGAAAGAGGGAGAAATAATTTCTAATTATTCTCGAAAGTTCTCGCAGTGAAATCTCGTCTGGAAACACGAGAAAATTTACTCGAAGCGACGGTGAAAATATCGTCGTATTTGAAATCATGTGAAATTAAATACAGTCACCTCCGCCTTTCGAGTGAAATTTCACCCCCGAGAAGTTACTCGGAGAGTAATTTCGAATTACGAACAAAAATGGAGATTCGAATCGTTCAGAAACTAACGTAAAGATATGGCAGCAAATTACCATGTCGCCACCTACGTTGTGAAGGAAACACGATATTTCTTCGGAATTACGACTCCCTCGGCTGTCGCGAAGATAGCGAGGATTGATCGACACGCGAAATATGTGAAACGCTATCGCGAAGAGTGTTACCTTTCGTGTTACCCGTCCTTCCTCCCTCTCTCTCAGCCCCTCTCTCCCGCTCTTTCTCGCGTCGAATTGAGAAGTCGATGTAAATCCGCGACGGGTCGGACCTCCGAGAATAGGAAGCTATTAGCGGACGCCCTTACGGGGAGACGTCAAATATACCGCGTGTCCGACGTGGCACGATATCGTATCTATTAACGGCCCGCGTCGGCGAGAATAAAACTGGTTAGTTTTGATAAATCCAGGCCACGAAGGTGCACGAACACCGCCGGTTTGCAGAAAGGGCCGCACACCCGCGGCCGACCCTCCTCAGGCTCTAAGCAACGCACGCAACTCGAGACGGTGATTTCCAGTCCGCGGCAGTGGGTTGCGCCTGAGGGGGTTGCGAGAATGGAACGACCACGTTGTGTGGAGAAGGGACGGCGGATAGGGTGGCGAGCGAGCGAGCGAGGGAAGGAGAAAACGGGAGAGCGAGACAACGAGAGCGAAAGCGAGAGGGGGAGAAAGAAAGAGACCTTGGGGAAGTAGGAGGGACGAAAGGGCCGCGTAAAAGTAGTACTTCCGTTCTGCCAGCCGTCGCGGCGCCAGGGGGACGGGCATGCGCGTTCCCTCGTCGCGTTCTTTCTCTCTCTCTCTCTCTTTCTTTCTATCATTCTCCATCTCTCTCGAGGCGAGTAGTTACCTTCCACCTAGAACGAATGTTTGTTTTCCCTGAAAGAGGCGAAAATGGCTCCCCGGGTCCCCGACAATACCCGAGGAAACGGCGCGCCTCGGCGAAAGGGCGCAGCGTGTCCCTCCGCCCGCTCGCTGGCCGCACGAACTTCTTTCGAGGTCGACGCTCTCGCAAACATTCATTCTAATTTCGCCGCTGGAGACCGGAAAACGGGCGCGGCGCGGCAGTACGGTGGTTTAGTTGAGAGAGCGGGGGGGCAGGTGTCCACCTGCGAATTTCGCGGCGCGAGAACGCAACGAAGCGAGCAACCGGAGAGAAAGAGGGGGAGAAAGAGGGAG
The DNA here is from genome assembly GCF_001313825.1 of Dinoponera quadriceps. Taxonomy (NCBI): domain Eukaryota; kingdom Metazoa; phylum Arthropoda; class Insecta; order Hymenoptera; family Formicidae; genus Dinoponera; species Dinoponera quadriceps. The sequence goes on along the minus strand of NW_014557714.1, from coordinate 46,175 downwards.
AGAGGGTGATTATCGTTAACGCACGAGTCAGCGGATAGTTTCCAAGTCGCGGCGGGGAATTCAATCTGCGCTTAATCTCGACGTCGCGACGACGCAGATACGAAGGTACACCCGACACTTGATACACAACGATACACCGGGTGTATCGCTTTTTTTCTTTCTCTCGAGAGAGAAAGAGAGGAGTTTCAAGTTTCGAGCCGGGGCCGGAGAAACGCGCATTTTCGAGACGCGTTTTCGAGAAAAGTTCGCTTCTTTCGGTAGCTTTGACTTGTAGGATAATTAACACGGACGTTCTGTGTCGCGTGACATTAGAAAGTACGCGTAAAAGAGACAGCTCGTACATTACGATTAATCCGGAGACGTCTTTCGGTGTAAAAGGGAAAAGGAGGAAGAAGGGAGGAAGAAAGAGAAAGAGCGCGAGAAAGAAGGAAGAAATTGCGTTAAACCAGAGATTAGGCGCGATGATTTATGCGCTAATATCGCGCTGCAACGAGCCGGGTGGGGAAAAGAGGAGGGTTTAATATGTTTTTCGTGAAAGTCCCGGTGCGTAATTAATTTACATTCGCGCCCGAGGAGAGAGAAGTGCGAGCGAGCGTACCGAAAGCCGACCGCGGCTCTGGTGCGCCGTCATTAATAATAATCCCGGAATTAACAAAGGAAGGGCGATGCGAATTATTAAATTCACCGAGATAGAAAAGCCTCTGTGTTGTGTCGGTCGGTGTGTCTAACCTCTCTCTCTCTCTCTCTCTCTCTTTCTTTTTCCCGACCCGCGCGCGCGCCTCCTTTATTTTTCTTCTCGACTCCCTTCCTCCGTCGGCCGCCCTAATTTGCCGGGAGATTCGTTAGTCTTCTGTGCAATTTGCTTTACCATTATTATAAAAGCCGCGCTAATTACTCGTCGCGCTCATCCGCGCAAAGGCCGGTATCTTTGACCCCGCGTACTCCCCGCGCGAAACGTGGGAACTGCGAAATTGGACGGGACGTGATGTGTGTAAAAGCCACCGCCGTGGCCGCGACGAGTCTATTTCGTATATGTGTGTGTGTGTGTGTGTGTAGCGCAGCTTTAAATTATACACTGCGTCCCCCGATGTGTTTTCTTAAAGAGAGAATTACGTGGAAGAATTATAAGATTTCCACGTAATCGTTTTCTCCTCTCGCCGCACGTGAGAGGAACGCGCGCCGAGTACGTATTAAATTATTAAAGTCGAGCCTCACCCTTTCTCCCTCCCTCCCTCTCTCTCTCTCTCTCCCTCTTTCTTTCTTTCCCTTCCCCACACGAATGACGCGGATGAAGACGTGACTCGCGCCGGTGTTAAAGGTTAATTCCGAAACATTCTCTGTTCGCCCAAGAGAAGGAGTGGTTCGCTACTCGAGAGCGACGTGGATGCTCGGCCGAGGACAAACGACGGAGTGCGCGCGCGCGCTTGTAAAGAGGAGATTTACGATATTGCGCAATTCGTAGATCTCCGGCGGATCGCGCGAGCAGCGCTCATCGTCGCCTCAGCTCCGTCGGTCGTAGCTCGAGCGTGGAAGTCTGGATTCAGATGCTGAGAGCAAAAGAGAGCGAGAGGCAGGAGAGAGAGAGAGAGAGAGAGAGAGAGAACGAGAGAGACATTTCAATTACCATTTCGGCATTTCAGGATCCGCGGAAAATCGTTTATCAACTCGACGTAAACGTGCGCGAGAACGTGTACGAAATAGAAGCGAAGGGAGGGCTACCCCCCCC
>NW_014557714.1:38426-44250 GCF_001313825.1 Dinoponera quadriceps | reverse complement strand
CCCGCCCGCCCGCCCTTTGCGCTCGTAGCGCTCGTGGAATCCAGAGACTATCAAGTAAAGACAAGTACAAAACCTGGCGGTGCACACCGGATGTGTATGTGCGCGCATACACGGCGGAAGAATTTCCCCGGGAATTTATTACAATTTTTCTATTACAATCTACGTGTCGCATCTCCGTCGAGCGTATTGCATTCCCTTTGTCTCCCCCAGTTTTTCCTCGCTCACTCGTGCGTCGCTTGTTCGGCGGCCGTTCCGTGGTTGTCTCGGGTTTCGCGGAGGAGCTCCGTCTCCGGAAAGAAGCGGTTATCAGTTTGACAGTGACGCGGTTAGAGACGGAGGACGACCGAGAAAGAGAGAGGGTTAGAACGGTACCGAGGAAAAACGAGAGAGAGAGAGAGAGAGAAGGTAGTCGCGGAGCGCGCGAGGAGGGTTGCGAAGGCATTCAATTTCCCTCTTCTCGCGGATGGAGGGCGGCACACACCCTTCCGTTCGGAGCTGTCACTCCCTGAGAGTTATGGTCGCCGAATGAGTGGCTGGGGCGGGCCAAACGTCGCATAACTTACTTCTTCTTCTTCTTCTTCCTCCTCCTCCTCGCTCCTTCCCTGCGCTCTTTTCCAGGATGTCTATAAATACTAGAATCGAACCTGTGCCTGCATCGGCTGCCTGCCTACCCCAAGCACTCGTCGCAGCCGACGGATGCGACTTTCGTGGCTGGCGCGCGCGGGATGCCCGCCCGGAAGGAGCGGGAGGACCGCGAACAGACGATCGATCTCCGGGAATCCGCGGATCGTGCCGCCCGGGAGCACCGATTACGGCTCTTATTTGTCGAGCCGCGTTTTTCAATCCCCTCCGACGACGACGGCCGAGGTTACGGAGAGTATTTTTCTCGCGAGTATTTTTGGCCCGGACGGGTTGCCGATGATTACCGGAAATTCCGCCGCGTGATTGTTTCTCCGTCTGCCGGGACGATGGAAATAAAACGCTCTGTGTAAGAGAGAGAGAGAGAGAAGCGTTTATTATAGGGCAAGCCCTTCTGAGGACTAAAGTATACTGAGAAAAAATATTTGGTATGTTTGTAACTATAATCATCATAGTAGAAGAATTATAGTCAGGGAGAGCAATTTGCTAATGAATGTTATTATAGTGTTAGTGATAATAGCCTTGTATTGTTACTATTTTTGTGGTTAAAACTATAAAAAGGTTATAGTTGGCACCGAAACTAACTATAACTTGTCTCAGTGTATACATGTAAACGATAAACATATTAACGAGATTCACTTAGAATTTGATTTAGTTGTGTTCGAAAGATTTCGTTGAAATTTGCAGAGGTTTGTAGAAAGTCGTGTTAACGCTGCTCATCAGAGAAAGAGAGAAGAAGGTAGAACAATAGATTGCAACATTATTTTTACTCCTTTACGAATTGTTCACCCGTGCTCTTTCCTCTCTTTCTCCGGAGAGAGAAAGAGAGAGAGAGAGAGAGAGATAGTACGAGAATGCATCTCGCGCGTCCGTGACGTCTTGTTGGTGTCTCGCACTTAACGGATCATTAAGAGATCATTAAGAGACTCGCGCTGCTGAAGGAGTCGGAGCGAACGTCTGAATCTCGACGAGAGTAGCGATAAATTTTTATTCCCTCCTCCTCCTCCTCTTCCTCTTCCTATCCAGCTTGAGACTCCGAGTTTCGCGAGCGACGCTCGGAAAAAGTACGAGATGTTTACAACCCTCTTATTTTCGACGTCCTCCCGACCGGCGGTGCCAGACTTCCACGACGATGAAGAACGGGCGGGCGGGGGAGGAAAAGTTTGTGGATTCGAGATCGTCGGACGAATAAACGAGCTCGATAATCGTTCACGGTCCGGACAAGGACGACGACGACGACGTTTCAGGAAACAGCTGTCGTTACGGCCATTCGGGGCTGAATTTTCCAGCGGGATTTATCGAGTTTACCGAAGCGCCGCGCCGCATCTCGCTACAATTTCCCGCTAAAGAGCTGTATATCATTCGCTCGTTTCCCGGGAATCCCGGCGCGATCTTGCGCCGCGCCAACAGATCCGCTTTGACCGTTCTTCGCTCAAGATATAACGGCCGTTCTCGTTCGCGAGCAGCGGCTTTGATCGTCGGCCAGTCGGAGCTGGCTCGTATAATTTCGGGTCATACGCACCACCACTTGTCCTTCTTCGATTCCAAATGAAAATCCGTTCCCGGTATCGCGCCAGGAGAGCCGGTAATAATCGCGAGCTGATAAAAACGGGACCGTTCGTGGTGAATTTCTTCTGCGTGGAAACCTGTCGGAACGCCACGGCACGGATGAGTCACGCGGGTTTAACCGGGAAGAACCCAGAAGAAGTAACGTCGCGACGGTGGGACGCGTAACGAAAGCTCGGTGAACTCGGGATTTTCCTCTCGCAGAAATAATAAGGGAATACGGGGAAAAAGTTCGGTCGAATTAACGCGACGGTAAACGAACCGAATACCGTTTTGCTCGGAGAAAAGCAAATTTCGCGAACTACGTTCGGTTATTAGGACCGGGAATTCTGTTCCCAACCGAAACGCATTCGTCCATCCACGAATTCCTGCACAGAGTCGTCGAAAAACTCGAAGCTGACTTTTTTCGAATTCCGAATTCTAAAAGAATTTCGGGGAGCGCACTTTGCACGTAGCGATTCCTCTGCGACGTACCGTCTAAAGCGAGCGTGAGGAAGTTCACGTCGTTTGTCCGTCCATTCATTCGTTCATCCTCGCTCTCGGGCGAACGTATAATTGAAGCGATTTCCTTTATTCGCAGCACAATGCATCGCACCCCTGGGGATGGAGTCGGGCGCGATTCCCGATACGGACATCACTGCGAGCTCCAGCTTCGACAGCGGAAACGTCGGGCCGCATCACGGACGGTGAGTGAATTACTGATTCGTTTATGCAGCGCATCGCACATATCCGATGCAATACAAATCCGGAAATTTCATCATATTAGCTCCGCTACGGAGCGTGAAAAACGCAGCGGCGCGGCCGCTCGTCCGCCCGCCCGCCCGCTCGCCGCGAGACACGTATCGTCGGCGCGTAACGCGGCGATATTCAAATCAACTTGACCATTCGCCCCGCACTCGTCAAATGTGCGTGTGTATCTGCTACACATCACACACCGCCGGTCGGAGACGTGAATCGACGTCTTTGGCGTTTTCAGCCTTGAGCACCGGAAACGTCGATTCGCGTCTTTAGGGCGCTGAAATGCGGCACAGAGTCAGCCTTAAGGCCGCAACACTTTCCTCGATTAACTTCGCAACGCAACCTGCATCCAACAGGAAAATTCGTTTCCCCTTAATTTCCAGAAGACACACACTTTTCTGCTGGATACACACGCGACGAAATTCATTTAGACAGAAAGGTTTTTTTTTGTTTTTTTGCAACTTTTAAATATCTCACCGCCACTTTTGTTGATTTTGTCTAACGCCCCTTCATAAGTGACGATGTTTTAATGAATATCACGTCCGAATTTCGGACTTCGAAGATATTCAAGTTGGCGAGAGTTATCGCCTCACGGTGCATGTCTTAACTTGGAGTAAAACCTTACACAACCCATACTTCAACGTGTTATCTGCAAACTTCTCGATCTGTACGCTGCAAATCTCTCTCTCTCTCGATGAGGCTATTTAAGACATCGGCGTTCCAGCGGAAGCGACGGCGAGCCTGCCAGGCGACGTCATCGGCTTCGTGGAACGCGATACGTCATCAACCGAGTGAGGAGGACCGGCTCGGGAGGATTCGACGGGTCGTATGGACGACACTGTCCGTCATCCTGTCGATCCTCTCGCCGAGAAAGAGAGATAGTCCGTGCGATCGGGAGTTCGAGCGGTCGGTCCATGTATTAATCACGGCCTACTAAACCGTGCGACGTCTAATTCGGCCTTCGGGCCGCGCGATGAGGATTAATGACGCGTCCTCCGTTATCCCGCATGCGGCACCATTTGTATCGACCTCTCCGAGGATCCCTCGAACGTCGTCGTCGTCGTCTCCGACGCGCACATGCTCCTCTCGCGTACTCCTCTCGCAAACTCGTCTCACATACTCCTTTGATTACGCGTGTCAGCTAATTACCGCTCCGACGAGACAAACAGGAGACGGGACGGAGGGGCAGAGGGAGGAGGACCGAGGGAGGGGGGGCGACGGGGAGGCGGGTGTCCAAACACGAGGAGGAATCGCCGGGACCACCTACCGCGCTAATAAAGCTTCGCGGAAGACGCCGGCCGAACGGCCCTTCTCGCGCGTAATTGAAATTCTGCGGCATTAGCGGCGCGGCCGCAGCGTGAATTTTCAATATTCCGCGCGGAACGTATCGTAATCGAGCCGTCCGCGCTAATCAATCATCGGGGAGCGCGTGCGAACGCGCGGCGACGAAAGAAATTAATCGCGTAAAATTAATCGCGGCGCGCTCAGCCGCGCCGAGACTGAAATCATCGTGCGCTCGATTCGTGTGTGTGTGTGTGTGTGACGGAAGAGAGTTTCACAATCGACATCAGCACGTCACCGAGAGAAAGAGAGCCTCTCGATGCAACGACGAGGTCGCACATCATCGCGGCGAACCGATCGCGTCGGCCGACCAGACTCGCCGTCTTCGACGGCACCGCCGAGGCTTCGCCAGACTAATGCGGGCTTCCCGGTGAATACCCTGTTCGCCTATCTGTTTACCCTGAAACGATATGCATCGCGCTCTTAAGACGATCATTTCTGATCCCCGCTCCGGATTTTCATGCATCTTGTGTAATTACAGACAGCGCGGATTTCGAAGTCTCCGAAATTTTGCGAACGGAATATAAATCATTTTCTTCCTTTCTTCGTCCGATCGCTCGCCCGACAATACTGAAGAGAGAGAAAGAGGGGGGGAACGAGACAAGATCCCATTCACCTCGGTAACGGCTCGCGGATCACTTGGCGAGTCCGCCGAGTCAGAGGGGCGACTCTCGGCAATCCCTCTCGTTCGGCGAACCATTCCTCTCGATAATCGGCCCCTCGATCCAGCCGGCCGAGGACGCGCTCCGATTCCGCCGACGTGGCAGCTCGAGGCTTCAAGTCGGCGTAATCGTCCGTCCCGAGATTTATCGCGGGCCGCGCGCGCGCGCTGCCGTGCGCGCGGAATGTCTTTGATGCCCCCGGACTGTATCAAAGTGGCAGCCCGGCCAGTTCGAGGCCTCTTAATGGGCTATGAGTTATGATCTCTCGCTGTGGTGGATATTATTCCTCTCTCTCTCTCTCTCTCTCCCTCGTCTCTTGCTCGTCGCGTCCGTTTCGGGACTCCCTTTTGCGTGCGTGTGCTTTTCTCTCTCGCTCTTTCCCTTTTCCTCTCTTTCCGCCTCGGCTTCGTGCTCTCACGCCGTTTCGCTGTGTTTCCTCTCTCTCTCTCTCTCTCTCCCCCCTTCTGGTTGCCAAACCGCGTCAGAAGGCGCCCGCTCAGAGAGACACAGGCGAATACCCTCTCCCCCGCTCGCCGGCCGCTTTAACTGCCCGCCCCGGCTGCGCGTCAAAGCAACACTTAAAGTTCCGACACTTCAGAGAGCTCGGTAGCTCACCTCTTTATTGCGCGAGAACATTTTTGCCGGCCGCGCGCATGCGAGCTCCGTCGGCGGATTCATTTGGCAGCCGCGCCGCCGCCACCCGCGCCCACACCTCTCCTCCCCCTATCTTTCTCTCTCTTTCTCCTTTTCCTCTTCTCCTTCTCGAATTTTTCTTCGGCGAACACACCGTTCCCATCTCGCTTCGCGCGAAATAGTCTTTGAACACAGCCCACCTCCTCAAGTTCCGGAGGGAAGAAACGCTCCCTCCCCCCCCCCCC
>NW_014557714.1:1041-38407 GCF_001313825.1 Dinoponera quadriceps | reverse complement strand
CCCCCCAGCTCGCCCCTCGTAGACTCTCCTCGCGTAGTTAATAAATAACGCGCGCGCGACGAAGGCGATCACGTCGTCTGCAACGCGTGCGCGTCGTTCGGCGGGATAATCGACGCATACTCGCTCGATGAATGAATCGAGAGATCGCCACGAGATCGTTATCATATCGGCGCGATGTGGCGCGCGGTGATTTATCGCGCCGGCGGGGAAACAGCTCGAGAAACAGACTCGCCGAGTCGTCGACTTGCTTTACGAGCCGTGGAATCGTTCGCGACAAACGCGACGTGCGCCGTATCTCACTGAAAGAAAGAGCAGACAGAGAGAGACAGAGGGTGGGAGAGAGAAAGAGAGAGAGAGATAAATATATAGATGCCTTTATTATCGCCCTTGGAAAATACCTGGTTATTGCTGCGACAGAATTTAAGTTACGCAGTGGTAACTTACGAAAATAAAAAAAGGAAAAATGATAAAGAACGTTGAGTGTAAAAGGAAAAAAAATATGCACGCTGTAATAGGTAATATAATTCGAGTTATGTAGCAATTAATTACGCAAATAAAATACAAAAGGATAGGAATAGATAAAGAAAGCTGAATGCGAAAGAAAAAAAAAAAAGTGCGAACTACAATATGTAATGCAATTCGAGTTGCGCGGTGGTGAATTGCAAAAATAAAGCGTAAAAACGAAAAAGGATAAAGAAGGGGTTGAATGGCAAAGGGGAAGAAATACGAACCGAAGAAATGCGAAGCGATAGGTAATATAATTCGTGTTACGCCAGTAGTTAATTATAAAAATAAAGCGAAAGAAAGAGAGGAGAGGATGAGGAGGGCTGAGTGCGAAAGAACGAAAATTGTGAGCTGCAGGAAACGAAAGATAAAGATAATAAAAGAGGAGAAAAGATGGAGGAGAGAAAGAGAGACAGAGGGAGGGAGAAGTTTTTGACGTCGCGGACGTGCCAGCGCGAAAGGTATACGCGAATACAATTATTAGCCGGCACGAAGTGGCTTCGTCGCGATGGTTCTCGCGACGGCGACGACGGTGCCACCGGCTCATCTTTAATTCATGTCATCCGGGGCCCCGGCGCGATCGATAAATTATAATTTCACCCGGTATCGCACGCCGCCGGGCTGACGGTTATCCGTCAGACACGCGGCCGATCACGTATTTATACGATTTCCTTTGAGCGACCACGCCATGCACGCTTCCGCTCGCTCGAACGTCCGCGTGCGGGCGTGATAACGGTCTCGCTCTCCTTATCGGACCCGCGAATTCTTGCCGTCGCTGATCCCAAGGGCGACATTCCGAGACACGACGTCGTCTTCGTAGTCGTCTTCGCGTTACGAAGTTGCGCGCGCGCGCGCTGTATTCCCCCGTTCATCTCGTATGCGGGGATGTTTACATAATTCCAAGATACCGTATATATGTATACGTGCATGTGTACACGTGTGTCTACGTTGTGTAGACAGTATACCCGCGCTCCCGTGCAGAACTATAAACGAGGAATATATCGCGAATCGAAATATGGTAAACCCCTCGAATTTACATGGCGGCTAAAAATGTATGAATCCATAAAGGCATCACGCGATCGACGCGACTATTTTCCTCCTCCGACGAGAGAGAATTCCCCCCCCAGAAGTAGAGAGAGAGGGAGGACGCGAATTTCTCTCTCTCTCTCTCTTTCCTTTTATCTCTCTTTTCCACCCTTTGGCGATCGTAGCGCGATAAGAGAGCGTCAGAGGGAAAATAAAGGTCCGTAATCCCAGAGCAAATATTTATCCTTGCAGACTGAAGCAGGAAAGCCACGGCGGTGCCTGGTGTCCGAAGCAGCAGATCACGACGGAGCCGCGCGAGTGGCTGGAAATCGATCTTCACACGGTGCACATGATCACCGCGACCGGCACGCAGGGCCGCTTCGGTAACGGCCAGGGCGCCGAGTTCTCCGAGGCGTACCTGCTCGAGTACTGGCGGCCGAAGCTGGGGAAATGGGTACGCTACCGGGACTTTAGCGGTGAAGAGGTGAGTGTAAGCGAGTCGTCGTCGTCGTCGGTCTTTAACGTGTAATAATGACGTCGCATGGGCCACCGTTTATCGGGGTCGCTGTTATCGGGCAACGATTATTGAATATGACAGGAGGAACGATCGGGGTCAGCAGCGCGTCTCGAAATAATGCAACGGTGTAATGGGACGGTTATAGATCGCGCGACAATTTTATATTAAAATTGTGTGTATTATATAAAATTGTGTGTATATCTATCTTCACCTTCTTCAATATTTTAATTCTTTACCTTCTTTAATACGTGAACGAACTGATGAACTACTAGAATTCACATAGTGATTTAGAGTGGTATGCATAATTTACCGTCTCTTTCGCTTCCTCTCTCTCTCTCTCTCTCTCTCTATTTATCTATCTCTACCTCTCTATCTCTCTTTATTCGCAGTACTGCACTCGACTTCTTTATTATGCCTCGATCTGCTCGAGATTCACATGCAATTTTATCACATTGTGTCATTACGTACCGTGTGTATCCGAAGTGATCTCACCCTAAAGGAGTTAAATAAATCTATCCGTCTACCCCCCTCTCTCTCTCTCTCTCTCTCTCTTTTCCACGGATGCTCGGTCGTAGAGAGACGTTTCGCCGAGCCGGCTCGCGCCGCGAGACGTAGGCCGCGTATAGGCGAAGCGGGCGGTTAAATTTAGTCGCGGGCGATACGCATAAAGCGAACGGGCGGTCCGCGCGCGCGCGGATTATTGCGAATGATTTGTAGCGGTGTCCGCGAGTCCGCGGAGCGACCGCGGGCAGTAACTAAAGCGTGACGTTAACAAGACGTAAATCTCCGATGTAATACGCGTCTAGCTCGACAGAGAGAAAGAGAGAGAGAGAAATCTGGCTCTCAAATGCGAGAAAGAGAGAGTGATAAAGAGAGAAAGGAAGACCAAGGCGCATATGACGTAACTCACGCGAAGATATACACGTGCCGGTAACCGTGAACCCCCGCGCGAGTCTTTAATTAGCGTCACCGGCTACGATAATCACACGCTCGCCGACGCGCGAGAATTTACTCGGTCGACGAAAACGCGGCGAGCCGCGGATTTACTTCGCCGCGACGAAGAAGGGGGCGACCTCTTCGTCGCCGGATTCGCGCGACCCATAAATCTCCGCCATCCGTAAACTCGCCGAACTGAGCGGCATACCGCGCGTCGAAACGCAGGAAACGCGTGTGCGAGTCCACCAGCCCGTCTCGTAAAGTCTCTCACTCGCGTTCGCCGATTTAACTTAAGTTAAATCACACGCGCGCGTGTTCGCTCGACACGCGGAAATGATTTTCTCTCTCTCCCTCTCTCTTCCTTTATTTTTTTCTAACGTTTAATTGCGTCTTAATTCGACCGTAATATCTGCATTGCGCAGAAAGAAATTTTCTTTCTCTTTCTCCCTCATTTTTTCTAATTTTTCTCTAACATTGAATTGTGCTTTAATTCGTGCTTTTAACGGCAGGCCGAGCGAAGCGATAATTTAGCCGCAATATTTGCCCCGCGCTAACGACTTTCCGCCTCTCTCATTTCTCTATTTTTCTTTAACATTGAATTGTGTGTTTTAATTTGCATTTTTGACGGTAAGCCGGACGAGGCGATGACTCAGCCGCGATATTTGCATTACGAGGATGAGTTTCTCTGCGCCTCTTCTCTTTCTCTATTTTTTAACGTTTAATTGCGTCTTAATTTCCCGTTTTCCGCGGTAAACGAGACGATGATTTGACCATAATATTTGCATTGCGTGGAAACAATTATTCTTTCTACAGCCCTTCCCCTCCTTCTCTCTCTCTCTCTCTCTCTCTCTCTCTCTCTCTCTTTCTCTCTCTCTCTCATTTTTTCTAATTTTTCTTTAATATTAAATCGTGTTTCAATTCGCATTTTTAACAGCAAACCGACCGAAGTGATAATTTAGCCGCAATATTTGCATTACGCGAACAATTTTCCATCTCTCTCTTTTTCTATTTTTCTTTAACATTGAATTATGTGTTTTAATTTGCGTTTTATACGAGGCGTTGACTTAGTCGTGATATTTGCATTGTGAAGATGATTTTCTCTGCGCCTCTCTCCTCCTCTATTTTTTTAACATTTAATTCCGTCTTAATTTGCGTTTTCAACGGTAAGCCAAACGAGGCGATGATTTGACCGTAATATTCGCATTAGACGAGAAGAATTTTTCTCTCTCTCTCTCTCTCTTGGAGAATAATAAACGCTACTCATTCGCTCAGTCACTCGCTCGCTCTCTCGCGGTCATCGATTTCGCGGAAGCGACGAAAGGAAAGAGAGACGACGAGCGGGCTCGCCGCTTGTCGTCGTTGTCGTGGAGTCGGGTCGAAGGCCAACTTTCCTCGGCCGGTTCGAGGAGGTGAGGGTGGTGCTACGCGAGCTTATTTGTACAGGAGGGCGGATCAATAAAATGAGGGAAGGGAAGGTCGTAGCGTGCACGCGGCTCGGACGGTTCCGCGCTCACCTACATACACGCCGCCGCGTGCGGCTTACCTGGTTTGAAATACGCGAGTCCTCCGGCAAAGTACACGAGCTCCGACGAAGGTCGAAGCCGGAGGAGCGCGCGTTTGCATGCACAGCTCCGCGGAGAAGGAGCGACTCGCCTTCGCGAATGTATTCTCCTTGATGCACGACGCCGTCGACGGCGGTGACGTTTCTACCCGAGTACGAGTACGCGACGGGCAAACGAGTGCGCTACTTTCGGCCGTACCAGATACCGAAGCGGATATCTATAGCGATATTGAGTTATCGATCGCGAGTTTAGCGATAAGCAGCGGTAGCCTCGGCGCGTTTCAACGCCTCGCGAGTCGCTCGAGGCTGGAAAGCCGCTGCTGCTGGTACCGCCATGGCCACCGGAGACTCGCGTTCCGCTCGCGATTAGGCGGATCGCCGAGCGGAACATTGCGATAATTGCTCCCTTACTCATAGAAGGAAATTACGAAAATTGTCCGCAATTGCATGATGTAAAGGATTTAATTCCATCTTTTAAAATGCGTTTTCTGAAATTACTGCTTTAAAGTTCCATTCATTGAAATCACCTTCTTTAAATTCCTTCTTCGGAAATTATTTTCCATAAAGGTGTATGGCCTATTAGTGCCGTGTTTTCAGTAACGCATTAAAGGGACCACTCATAATTATAATATTTATCAAGTAAAATTACGTTCCTCCATTCATTTCATTACCTAAATGATAATTTATAATAAATATTAATTTGAAACGAGGTAGGTGTATGCGCGATATTATAATTACGAAAATATTGTTTTTTATTTTTCTTATTCTAATCGCTATATCTATGCGTCATCTAATAGAGATACATTCTGAGATATAATAGAAAGAAGTATACAAGTGTTTAAATACGTACATATGTACATATATTTCGAGTATTGTTACACAGAGAAAATATTGTAGTAAGAATTGTCACAAAATTTTGCGATACTAGATCACATCATCCTACGACCTCTTTTAAAGTGGAACAACTTTTGCTCCAGACTCTGAAATATGTCAAACTTTTGGTGTCACTTTTATATATCGCAATATATATCAATTTGTATTTTTCTCATTATTCTTTCAGTGATGGGGTGATATATACAGGAAACGGCAGGAGGAAGAAAGAAAGAGAGGGAATTATCGCGCGTCTTCGAGAATGATCGCGATTATTCCCATCTAACGTTTTTATTTATTGGACGGCAGGGGGCCATTCGATCGGATTCTAGGTCGTTAAATTTCATAATGCCGTGGGTCGTGGGCGTTTGAAGTTGTCGGCCGTAAAAAATAGGTGACGACAACGCGCGCCGTACGGTTTCCACCGGGCGGCGAGTCGGTCGTCCGCGCTCGCGCGGCGGATCGGGTTGTTAAGAAAGATTATGCGTCGGATAAGCCGAGTGTCGTTGTGTAATTAAGCGAGGGACAGCGCGCGGCGCAGCGGGGGGAAGAGACACAAATTTCTGCGGGTTTATCTCTACCCGGGCGGCACGCGTTCTGGGTGGGCCCTTCTCGTTTCGTCGAGCGGCAGGTACCCGTGCCTGGCGCGCTCTACGGGCGAATTATACGGGGGATACGCGCGAATGTCGCGAGATGAGGGATATTTCTCGGATACTTGATTCGTGTTGTTGTCATCTCTCTCTCTCTCTCTCTTTTATTTCCACTCTTCTTGTTTTTTCTCTTTTTAACGACGAGAGACCGCGTCGTTTGAATCCCCGGGCGGAATAACCGCGCTGTGAATCAGTGTGCGAGAATAGTTCCCGTGTGTAATTTCTTCATGCCGTGCGCGACGTATTTCAAACTATTCTCTCTCTCTCTCTCTCTCTCTCTCTCTCTCTCTCTCTCTCTTTCTCTTTCTGTCTCTTTGCGCCGAAATGATGGCGAATCGGAACGACAAAGCGGCTGAATTTTTAATTTGGCGGATAATTTAGAGAAGGTGATTTTAGAAAAGCAATTTTAGGAAGGGAAAGAAAAAAAGAAAATAATTTCAATAAAGGGAATTAAGAAAAACGACGCTGTAGTATTAAAGACTGATATGCAGACATTACATATCAATTTCAGAATTATTGACTATTATGTTTTGAAAATAGCAGCAGTATGAAATTTACAATTTATAGTAATACTTGAAACACATGTACATATGCACGTACATATATATTTAACCCTCTAACCGCAAGGTTGGAATCGGATGCGACCCCACGGCTCGTTTATTTTACAGTATGTACGCGCTGTTTCTCTTCTTATGTAATGTTTCATGTTATTATTTATTTCTTTTACCCATTTTATATGTGGATTACATAAAAATGAACGATACAGAGCATGGGGTCGGATCCAACCCCACCTTTCTGGCTACATTGAAAATTCACCTTGCCGTTAGGAGGTTAACACTTATAATACACCTCTTTACATAATTTGTGCGTCTACCTACATAAATATAGTATTAATACAAAAAAATAATAATAATACTTTCATTATTAAATTATTAAATATTTTCGTATTTGTAACATCGCGCACACATGTCTAACTCAACGTCGTTTCACACAAATCAACATTTATTATCTAGGTACTAAAATAAATGTATAGGGGCATAATGTTGCTTAACAAATACCAAATTGATGAGTAGCCTCCATGAGCCACTGAAAATACAGCATTAATGGGTAATAAGTACATCCTTAAGCCCGTTCCGACGAGGCGGGGCTGACGGACAGCGCGACGTGCGATCTCGTGCGACAGGTATCGATTGATCCGAAGCGAATCGCGCCGATGTGACACACGAATCCGCGCGACGACGGCTACCATCGTTTCCATTTCAATTAAGCCGTAAGATCTTCCGCGACGATGCGCGACCATCAACACCGCCCCGCAGAGACGTTCCGGCCTCCTCAACGGTAGCGGGCTACCGTCGAGATCCGACTACCAGAAATATTTACATAAAATGGGCGTTGGTGTTCCGGCGCGAGTCTCACTCGCTGCACACTAGGAATTCCTCGTGGACGAAAAGCGACCGACGGTAATCGGGAGGGGTGATTCGAGAGGGGACGATCGCTCGTCGACGAGTCTGTGCGCTCTCGGCGAACACGTGGCGGAGGATTTCAGGAAAGCCCGTCGCGTCGCAACGAATAAAGGTTGGCTCTCACCATGTCCGTCCAGACGACGGCCGAGAATTGTCTAAACGTCCGTCAATTCTGCATTCTTCAATGGGACGAGAAAAGAAAGAGTTCGAGAATACGGGTATGTCGACTTTCCATACCTACGTCAGTTTTGGCGCTTTTCTTCTATCAGGGCGACGTTGACGGATGATAATGCGATTTTCCGATACAAAAGCATTGAAGGATGTCTCGACGGAGGATTAACGGACTCCCGTCTACCGTCGCCCGGACGGATAGTGAGAATCAACCTTTAGCCGGTCCGAGCTGCACGGACGCGCGCGCGTG
The DNA here is from genome assembly GCF_001313825.1 of Dinoponera quadriceps. Classification (NCBI taxonomy): domain Eukaryota; kingdom Metazoa; phylum Arthropoda; class Insecta; order Hymenoptera; family Formicidae; genus Dinoponera; species Dinoponera quadriceps. The sequence goes on along the minus strand of NW_014557714.1, from coordinate 30,459 downwards.
GGCGCGAAGATAAATATCGAGATTACTTATTTTTCCTGGCGTGCGTCTCAACGGCTCGTAAATGCCGTCGTAATTTGCCTCCTTCTCCTCCTCTTCCTTCTTTTCCCTCGCGGATCTTTGAGAATCGTGTTTAGGGGGAAGAGGGGGCAGGATCGGCACACACCGAGCGAACGCAGGGCCGCCGAAACGCCGGCGAATCGGTGAGTCACCGGCGTAAAAAGGCTCGATAGTCGGGCCGTGCCGTGCGAATTCGATAAACGAAATTCGACGAGTAAAATAAGAACGCTCGGCGTGCGCGATATGAATGTGCAAGAAATAAACGACGCGTCCCTACGACAGCGGGCGAACATCGCTCCGGGGAGGAGGAGAGGGGTCGGTGAAACACCTGGAATGAATAATTTAACAGCGCGATAATTTTTCAACGCGAGCAAAACACTCCGCGCGAGAACGTGTTTTCGGCGGGCGGGGGTAAGAAACACGGCGTATACCTTACGGGAAAATTACGATACCACGATGTATCTTGATGTACACGGCGACCCGAAGGGGGAGAGGGGGGGGGGGGCCTTTTACGCGCGTACCGGGATCGCCTCGTCCTTCTCACGCGGCCCTCCTTCTTTTAATAATTAACATCTCGCGCGCAAAAATATATTTTATGCATATTTCGATTGAGAAATGGAACGAATTTTCAATCCAATAATTAATATTTCGCTATTATATTCCGTAAAAATTACGGCAAAATTGAGATAGAACAGCGCTCGAAAAGAGAATTACTCCCGACTGATTCAACTTTAGTTTCTCTGGAAACTGGAGAAATCTTTTGCTTACACTGAAAAAAAGGATTTTGTAACAATTACCAAGATTCAATTAAATAGTTTCAACCAAATTGACTAGTTACTGCAACCAAATCACTCAGTGTACCCACATACTATATTGTAGCACCACGTACTATATACATAGTATTAAATAATTTGGTTGCAATAACTAAACAATTTAGTCAAAATTATTTAACCGAATTTCGATCATTGTTACCGAATCCTTTTCTCAGTATGTGCCAAAATCGCTAAAACACCAGGAGGAAGAGGGAGAGATATTCGTGCGTTCCTTTCTTCGCAGTAATTAATATCTCACGCGCACTGTTCCACGGGGCAAATTCACGCGCCATTAACGCGACACGTAGAGAAATTTCAACCCTTTCTCATTTTATGGCGCGCAAAAATAGCTCGTGTTCCTCCGGGTGTAATCATCGGAACGAGATAGAGAGAAAAAGACAGACAGAGAGGGGGGGAGAGAGAGAGACAGGAAGCTATTACGTACACTCTGCGAAGCAATACACGTAACCGTCAAGCTCCGGAAACGCCCACGACGGCGTTGGTTCCGTCGCCCGGCAGAAAATTTCTCACGTGCCGGCTCATTGTATTTGCCCGGCCCGACGCCTCGGCACCGACCTCGGTCCCGATGTGCTAAACATCAGGTACCGGTGTCGCGGCGCAAATAAAACGGTGTCAGCTACCGGGCCCCAATTACCGCGCCACCCGGTGCGGAACGTGCCGGTTCGCGCGGTCGCGAGAATCATCTTTAAACGTGTTTCCCATCGCGATCGTAAGTCAGTTCGCTTTGGCTAGCTGGCAGAAGAGAGGAGAGCGCGGAGGAGCGGGAGAGGCGAAAATAGTCGCTGCCTCGTAGGAAAATGAATTCCCGGCCGGCTGCGGAAGACTCGTTAAACGTGTCCTGACCGACGCGAATAATACGGCCAATATCAAAATTCAGCGATAACGTCAATAATTTCTATATATCCGACGATATGGGCTTTCCGAACGCTATTATTTTTATTTTCGAAAATATGCAAATTTCGCTTAATGCTGTTTGCCGAGTCAAATATTCGTTGGTTTATTCCGTTTCAAAAGACAATGCCGAATTTGTTTCAATTAAAGAAATTTTGTTAAATCCAAATAAATCTTTTCCACTGTGTGCGGAGCACTGTGTACGATTCTCCACTCGGGATCGCGTTGAGTGAATATTTTCACTCGAAACTGTGAAAAGTGAATCTGATGTATTCGTCACCGTTACGGGGGACAAATTCATTCCAATCGATCGAAACATCCACTCGTATGGAGTCAGAATCCACTCTAAGCTTGAGTGAAACATTCGCTCTTGTTGATCTCGAGAGCGCCGGTATTTTCGCTATCGCGCTGAAAACATCGCCACTTTCCACTTGTTTTTACTGAGATTCCACTACGAGAAATTTAAATAGTATATAATTATACGCCTTCGACAAGAGGAATTCCAATGCTAATTTCAGGCCTTCGGGAAATGAATAGATCCTTCAATTGAGAATGCCTAAGATAATCACGGCCTTCAATGAGTTAAACACCACACACACATACCACGTTTACCTTCGCAAGCGCGTCTCTCAAAGTTCCCGCATCCATTCTACCCAACTCGTTTCCCGGAAGTCGAGTCTCCGCAATGAAGTCCAGTCGCGACGCGTATCGCGCGGCAGCTCGATTAAGCGCATTAGATCGATTAAAATCACGACGCGTGACGTACGGACGAATGAACGCGCGCCGGTTAACGGCCGACAAGTGTACACGTAACGGGGCGAGAGAGCGGGAACGGTAAAGGGCGGAGAGAACGTACGAGAGAGAAAGAGAGGCGAAAGAAGAAAGGAGCGTTCGCACCTGTCGGGATCACGGCGGCGATGGTTACACGGTCACGTAACACCGACCATACGTGAGAATCTCTCGCGCACTCGCGAGCCCAGAGCGCCGAGTCGAGAGGCGCTGGCGAGCTCATAAGTGGAAAATAAGAGGTCCTTTGTTCCGAAGGGCCTCTCCTCCCTCGACCAGCGACGCCGTCGTCCGAGAAATTCCCGATCCTCCCCGGCGATATGTGCGTTTCGACCGTCGCTCGCGCGCGCTCGGCCGATTGAATAGAACGAGCCTTGTTCTATGCCAGGAAGAAAGAGAGAGAGAGAGAGAGAAAGTAAATTTTTAGAGAGACGGAGAGGGCTGGGGGGAGAAAAAGACTACACCGGGAGGTTGAAATCACGCGGCGCGCTCGCGCGATTTATATTAACGGGCCGACGAAAAGTTTGCGCTATCTCGTCGCCGGCTGAATGTCCGTAAATGAGGCAAGGGTCAAGACGTTACACGGACGCTGATTCATCCCAGGCATCCGGGCCGACGTGGTGGAGTCGTCCGAGCCCGCAGTGTCTATGCTTATTGATAGATCGGCGCGCCGCGAACGGTATCGCTTAAGTGCGACGTTGTACTTCCTTCTGTCAATCACGATCCGCCACGCGTGTCTCCGTCGGCGCGCGATAAGTTGGCACGTGTGAGTGTTTTCCGTCGTTGGTTTTTACGAAACGGAAACGTTTTAATTTTATATAATTATTGAAGGTATAGTTAAGAATTGCACGAGGAATTTGCAATCTTTAACTGAACATTATTATTCAACTTCTTCTGGATTTACGGGAATACCTAGATGCATTTCATTATTGATAATCATGTAAATATAAACTGCAACAATACTGTCAATAGAAATGAATTCAATATTATTATGTATATTATACATTCATGTGTAAAGAAGCATTGCTATTAAACATAAAGTGATCTCCTTGAATAATTAACATATTAGAGAAACAGGTTAGGTTCAGAGGACTCGAACAGATTTACGAGGCTTCGCTGAGGTCCTTTTTAGAATCTACAAGTGGCGTTTTGTACATTTTCTGCCACTTAAAGGCATTAAGTGGAACTAAAGTTTCCATATAAGTTAAACTTATATTGATCCTCCTGGATGTTAGAACCTACAAATGTTAGAAAATTCCGGTCGAAAATAGGTTTAAAGTTTCGACTCGGATTGCCACTTGAAAAGTTTGTCTCTCATCCGAAATGCTCGGATTTCAATCCGGAGTTAGGTGTGATTTTGTTAGTTGAAAATCGTGATTACAAATATAACGTCATATGAGTCGCATGATTCGGCTTCGAAAGCATTTTAGTCGAACTCTAAATTCAGAGTCTGTCTCGGGTAAGATGCTCGGGTTCCAAGTAACACGTTGACTGACGTTGATTTGATTTCCATTAAATGAATATATTAAATGGATGGAAGCTTAATCGGTGTTATCGAGTTATACTAAAGATACACTGAAGAAATATAATTCAGTGTGCGTACATCGGTGGCCGAGAAGAAGTATCTCGTGTGTGCGAAATCGGAAGTTATCGAGAGGAGCAGAGAACTATTTTGAAAATTTACTTCACTCTGAACGACCAAATTTTTCTGTATTCTTCAATTTTTTTAAATTATAAATAGAATAGAAAGGTTTTTAACGAGCCGAGAGAAAAAATGTCCTAGTTCGCCGAGCTGAAAATCCAAAAATGGCTTTCGCAAATCTCTTTTATTTATTTATTTATAGCACGAACGGGAAAAACTCCCTTTTTAATATAAACAAAAAAAGCAGGAAAATAAAAAAATACATAAAGTGGCAATAAGGGAAGAGAAAAAAAGGAAACAAAGAATTTACACTTTCATGAACAGCGAACTTAATCTCTTGCAGATACGAGGTATCACTTTTTTTGCAAATGCAAAATCTATTACAGATAAATATTTTAGCCACGATATCTTTTACCTTGTTTCATCGACTCCCTAATAACCGTGCAATCAATTTTCGCATCGGAAGAACGCGCACGCCTAATCGATGACGCCTGACAACATATGACGATGATGACACTAACATTATTTGTTTGTATGTTCTGTTCGGACGCAGGTGATCGAAGGTAATAGCAACACCTACCTGGAATCGAAGCACGAACTGCAGCCACCGATATTGGCGACCAAAATTCGTTTCCTACCCTACAGCTACCACCGTCGCACCGTTTGCATGCGCGTCGAGCTCTACGGTTGCCCGTGGAACGACGGCATCGTCTCGTATTCGATGCCGCAGGGTGACAAGCGCAACAATTGGGAGTTCTTCGACGTGACTTACGACGGTTATTGGGACGAACAGCTACTGCGCGGTCTGGGCCAATTGACGGACGGCAAGAACGGGCCGGACAACTTCAAGATGAGTTATTACGACGAGAAAGGTCAGGGCTGGGTCGGCTGGAAGAACGACACCAAGTCCGGCCACCCGCTCGAGATCAAATTCGAATTCGACCACGTGCGCGAGTTCTCGGCCGTTCATATCTACTGCAACAATCAGTTCACCAAGGACGTGCAGGTAAGGAGACTGGCTTGGCGTTTCACGTCCGCCCGCTTACGAGAGATACGCTCGATTCGGAGCCGCGTGTGACGCGGATAACACGTAGAATCGGATCGTCACGTATCTCGGGAGCTTGCAAAACTTGCTCGGATCTCAGCTCGGAAATGTTCCATTTGTGGGACACCTCTTTCCTTACTGAACTCCCTACCCGGCCAGATGGATAATTTCATTCGTTTTCGTTCGTTTCGTTCTCAATTATATGCCCTTAACCAAATCAATTTTAAATCAATATACATTCGTCTGGTATACATTTGCCCGATTCCGCGCGAAATGGCTAATTTTTCGGCTAACAATGAAACCGTCGACGATCAGGCGAACTTTTGCAAGCTCCCCCCTCTCCCCCGGATTTCATTCGACCATTCAACCGTGAAATCTCTTCGACGCTTCTGCGACGGTGAACACACACACACACACAAGTTGCAAAATACTCGAAAAGTAGCTGCTACGTTTATCACGGGCTCGATTTCTGACGGAGGGTCGATCTTGCGGAGAGAGATTCGCGTCTCCATCGTCGTCGTCGCACGCCTGCATTCGTCATCTCCCGGCTCAACCCGCTCGGGACAACGCGCATCCGCGACGCGTATTCGCGCGACAATAAGTGGGGAAAAACTGTAAACGGATGCGCGTACGATATAGAGAGGAAATTGGAATGCCCGGCGGCGCAGTGACTCGCCGGTGAGAACGAAACGGCTGCTGAATAAAGTAGGTAGACTGAACTGAAGGGGGCAGAAAGGAACAGACGAAAGAGCGCAAAAAGGAACAGACGGACAGTCGCGGCGAAATGTGCGCGCCCGAGAAGATCCTCCGCCAGCCTTTAATCCACACCCGGAGAATAACGAAAAAAAAGGAAAAAAAAGAGAAAAAGAAACGGGAAAAAGGAGAAGGAAGAAGAAAAAAGCAGGATTGGGGTGGAGAGAGAGAGAGAGAGAGAGAGAGAGAGAGAGAGAGAGAGAGAGTAGAGGAGGAAGAGGAGGCGGTGTACGGCATGAAATCCAGTTTTCACGTCGGAGTCAAGGTCGGACGTAGGATGGGTAACGAGGCGCAACAACGGTTAGCCCTTGGCTTCGGCTGAAACGGACGGAAGGAGAAAAAGGAAACGACCCGCGCGCCCGCTCGCTGGAACCGCGTTTCGCTTCAAGCGGCAACGACGGCAGCGGCGGCCGCGGCTTTGGGTCGGAGACGTCAGTTTTTCCGTGGAAAATTTCCCCTCCCTTCCACGGACTTTTTACGCCCGAGTGTTTACATAATGGCTCGCTGAACAGCCGGCTAACGGCACGCGCAGCGAGATGTACTTTAATAAGATAATTCGGCACGTAGATGTGTACACCCGCGAGACACCGGTGATGGTAGTGACGACGGCGGAGGAAAAGCGTAATTTCGAGAAGGGCCAGCGGCTCTTGACGAAAAAACTTAACGAACCGATCCGGAGAACGGGGGAGAGAGGTGGAATCGCAGCGGAGATTCGCTCTCAATCGGCTCCGGCTAAATTGGATTTCTGAATTACGCCGGCCGGGAAAAATGATTCCGGTTAATTATACGTTGCGCCGCGAAAATAAGAAAAGCGCACGGGGCCCGGGATGGACCGGGCGCGAGACGAGAAAACTGCCTCTCTGTAGTTCGGGATCGACATTTATCTCCGTAGGCGCGGGATATATTGCGAAACGAACCTGTCGCTGTCAGCGTCGGCTGACGAGAACACGCTTGTCCCGCTCGAGTCGAAACGCCTTACGGAATTATCGACCGAAAATCTTCGCGGCGATCAAGCCGATGAATCGCAACACTTTCACTTCGATGAACTACAGGATATATTTAACCCATTAGCTGCAACGATCCCCATTTGGGGATCAAAACAAAACATAATTAGAATATAATTATACTGTTACACAACTTTTTGTGCATATATATATATATTATCGGGCCAAAAATTTCAAAAAATAAAATTTGGCAGTTAATGGGTTGATAAGAAGTATTCTCTTCTGAGAATGACTCTCCGTGTACAAAAGAAATTATCAAAACACAAATTATCACAATATATAATATATTATTGACGAACAAATTCTCCTGATGGAGGCGGATTCGTTGTAAAATTAATTATCAAAAAAACTTGTTGCAACCTTTCCTCCACTGACTATATATATATATATATATACACACATTTCACCAAGAAAATCAACGTCGATCGCCGGCAACGTAGACTGCGCACTCTGACCCCCTTATTAAATAACATGCCGCGCGTCCTCGGCGTAAGAGCTCGCGAAAATAATTAATACTCGCGGTGTCGTCATTTGCGGGATCCTCAATGCGCGCGCGAGCTCGCTCGCGCGCTCGATTGCGCCGAGTTACGAAACTTGACACGCGCGGCTCGGCAGCCGCGAAAATTCGCCCCGTCGTCGTATCCCGCGAACGGCGGGGGGTCTCATCGCCGTCCGTGTGCAATAAGCGGCGAAACACTCTCCCCCGAGATATCAAGATTTATTTGAATAGACCGCCTCATTACCCGGCTCAGGCGCGATTGTGCGCTCGCGATCGAGCGAGGAGGAGAACCAAGAGGCAGGCCGGCGACGAGAGGCATTCTCGGGGCTCCGAGGACGCAGCCACGGTGGTGACTCGTTGCGGGGGAGGCCACCGGAGCGGGTACGAGGGGTGAGAAGGCTCGGGAGGAAAGAGGATGAAGACCCGGGGGGCTTCGACGGAGAACGGGTATCGGGAGATAGAGCAGGATGCCTTCTTCTATCCCTCTCTCTCTCTCTCTCTCTCTCTCTTTCCTTCTCCAGCGCGCATACATACAATGGCAAGAAGCAACGACGCTCGAGAGCAGATACGCCACGTATTCAAATACAATACCGACAGTCTGGCAAGTCGACAGTTCGGCGAATGGGGCTGCGGAGTGGCAGGAGCTACCCCCTGAAACGACCTCTCCTATTAACAAGCGTGCTCGCTCGCTCGTTCGCGGGCGTACTCGCGCGGATAGGACACGTCTCCGTCGAAAGACAGGGCGCGCGCGCACGCTTCAAAGCATCGCCGGAGCTGCCTCCGTTCGTTCCCTTCCTCCCTCCCCGGCTTTCTCTCAGCCCCTCAGGTTTCTCTCTCGCGGCTGCCACTTCCTCCACGTCGACTTCCTCGTTCTCCCGACGCATCCGCGGGCGGTAGGCTTCAGTACGTCGAAAATCCATACGCCTCCGTCTTTGGGTCTAAGGGAGTTAGATAATCTCGGCTTTGTAATTTTCGTCCCTAACTCCTACGCTGTCTTAGCTTCGGTTCACTCGCTATCTCGCTGTCCCCCCCTCTCTCTCTCTCTCCCCCTCTCTCCGTCTCTCTCCGTAGCCTTCTCGCTCGGTATATCCCGCTCGCTCGCTCGCTCGCTCGCTTCGCACGGCTCCGCCGAGACTCGGATTCCCCGGCGCTGAATTGTCTTGCGCCTTCGAGGGATGAAATTAGCATTCCACGCGTCTCCCCGCTACCGCCCCNCCCCCCCCCCCCTCCGGACGGAACGCGCCCGTGAGATACTCTACGTATTATCGAAACCGTCGATGTCATCCCGCCGCGCCGTTAACTAGTTATCTGTTACTGATGGTAATAACGGCGATAATACTGATTACGCGGGCGTAATCGAGTACCTGCGGTATGCTTCCGATCAAATTAATTCCGCACGGTGGCTCTGAGCATACACACGCGCACACACACGCACGCGCATACATACAGGCGCGTAAACGGAGGCGCACGATCCGATAGATCGAATTGTCCGCGGTAATCAAGCTCGATAGCTCGGAACAGCGTAGCGAAACGCCTCGAGCGGCTGTCGGAGCGTTTAAACGCGACGGTGTTAACCGGCGCCTTTCGCAGGTCTTCTCGGAGGTCAGCGTCATGTTCAGCATCGGCGGCGAGTACTACACGGGCGATCCGATCGTCTACTCTTACATGGAGGACAGGATCTTCGAGCACTCGCGAAACGTCACGGTGAAGCTGCACCACCGGATCGGCAAGTTCGTCAAGCTGAGGTTCACCTTCGCCTCACGCTGGATCATGATCAGCGAGGTCACCTTCGACTCCGGTGAGTGGGCGCGATATCGTCCCGATTCCACACGCTTCCGCGACGCCCGGACGGCTATTCCGGACGCGTATGCAGGGAAAAATTCTTCAGGGGGACAGCAAGTTTTCTTTACGGTCGCCAATAAATTCATATTCTTCTTAATGTGAATTCTTAGTATTTATCAGGGTGTTTCTTAAGTTCCAATATTTTAGGAGTGGACCTCTCAGCTCGTTTTAGGAAGGCAAGTTTATGTGAACGTGTGTTTATTTCTTCATAAAGTGGCCGCGAAAATCAATGTCTAAAATGTCGGACGGTATATTTAAGAAATAAGAAAGAAAGAAGAAGTATCGCCAGAGTAAGTTTTTACCAGTCTATGGGTCATCTAAGTAGGCGTAAACTATTCTTAAGAGATTGTCAGAGTAGCGCCAAAATTTCACATCGGGAATATATCTTTCGGATTTCCTCAAGCCGAAGCAACGTTATACTCGGCACTTGTGTGAGAAAAACGAAACTTGGAATGGGAAGAGCATATTTCGCGTTTGCCATGCGCTTAGAATAGAACCTTTGTCCTCGCGTGGCGTCTCGCGAGTGGAAAGTCCTTCCGAGTCGTGAGGACACCGCGAGCTGTGCGCGTGTATCGCCGCTGGCGATTTCTCTCCGCGCTAAGATCGCGAGCGTTCTTCGCAAACTTCCGCATCCTTTTTGCGTAAAAGAGAAGAAGGGAGGACGGGCCGCGAGGGTTGCCGGGTGTGTGTCTTATCGCGCTTTCTTCCTCGCCGCTTAGTCGAGTTTCCCGAGTACGGGATTGGAACTTGTTGGGAAATACTTGATTTTTTTCTCGCGGAAATTTTATTAAAAATGTTCTAAAAGCTCCGTCGCGATTTGCCGGATAAATAAAGCCGCGTGTCTTATCTCCTTTCTTTCCCGTCGCTTGGTCGAGCTTCCAAAGTATAAAATTCGTACTCGTTGGGAAATAGTCGATTCGCTCTTCTATTTTCATTTAGATTTCACTTAAAAAACTTCGAAACGAAATGAGAAAATTTGCTGAAAAACAGTCAATTCACTTTTCCATTCTCATTTAAGTTTCATTAAAAAAATCTCCAGAAGCTGCATCTCGCAAATGATGATAAACAAAGCGTGTGATTTCTTTTCGCGCCGCGGCTCAGTCGAGTCTCCAAGGCGCGAAATTGGACGCTGTTAGAAAATAGTCGATTTCATTTCTGGATCTCATTGAAATTTGACAAAAACAACTTCTAAGAATCGTCCCCCGCGATTCACCGTGGATAAATGTTCTCGATTCGGGAAGAAGTAACGATTAACACGAAGCGTACTTGAAATTCCCACTGAATCGCACGTGACTCGCCTGTTCAACTTATTCCCCGACCTCGTCGTTACATCATTCGCCGTCCGGGCGGCGAAACTTCCGTCGTCGGGATCGCCGCCACGAACTGTCGTGTTCAGGAGCGCATGTTTCAATCGTGTTGCAGACATCGCTCACGGTAACTTCACCCCGGAATCACCGCCGACGACGGAGGCCCCGCGACCGCGGGACCGAACTTCGACCCGCGACAATCCGCTGCAGGCCGAAGTTCCGGTGGCTAAGCAGGACGATCCGACTTACATGGCCGTGATCATCGGCATCTTGACCGCGGTGATACTGCTGTTGGCGGTCGCCATATTCCTAATAGTCACGCGTCACCGGCAGCGGAAGAACTTTGCCAGCCCGCTCGGCGCCAAGAGCGCGATCCCGTCCGGCAATCATCAGCATCTGTCGCCGGAATCCGCCTACGGCACCACCGAGAAGGATCCCTCGCTGATGACCTACAGGGTCGAGGAGCTCGACGACCGGTACGCCGGCACGAAGCTCACCACCCTCCCGCGCGATCTCAACGATCGTCTCTTGGGTGACGTCAGGCTCGACGAGTACCAAGAGCCCTTCCACGAGAACAAGTATCGGGAGTCCCCGCACACGGCGTATTACGGATACAGCACGGTTGTCATAGACAACAAGGACCTCCACGACAACGTCGAACAGTCTGGTGAGTCTGACGAACACTTCCGAGACGCGAAGAAAGTAGCCAAGTAGCCCTACGAGTCGATTGCGCGTTAATTCATTATATTCGCCCCAGGTCGCACAGTGGTGCCAAGGTGGACGAAACCTTAATTTTTAGAAATGTGTCTGGAGGAGCAGAGAATATATTTACATAATATTAAAGAGTTGAATGATTAAGCGATATTTCACATGGTTGAAAATCTTCTCAAAATTGGCACTGACTTTCATGTGGAAGTGTGTTGCATATTCATTAACTATATTCATAATTTCCTCTCTCGGTGTATTCTCTAACATTTAACGAGAACTCCCCGTTTTCCTTTTCAATACTTGACTTTTCCGCGAGAATCTAAAAGGAAAATAACGAATTTTTTGTACCAACGTGATAAAAGAATGTGTTATGTATGCGCAAGACGATGAAAGAAGATATTTTTTTATTATGCAGATGCTACTTATGATTACGCAGTACCAATGCCCGTGCCTAGCGTAAGCAGCGATCAGGACAGCGTGTTCTCGAAATCGTCCTCCAGGGGTAGCGCAAAGGTAGAGTACAAAATCCCTTTTTCAATCGCGTTGAGTCGAGATCGAGTTTCTTTCACAACGGACCTGTAATATCTTTTCGAGCGTTCGTACTTATTTCTTGCCGACGAGATTAAAAAACGAAGAAAAAGAACCTTCCTTAAGGAATCTAATTGTATTTGCAATTTTCCTCGTATAAATTATTTAGAGCTTAAATTGCAATATGAGTGTATAGCAACAAGATGTAAAATTCCCTTTTTAATCGCGTCGAGCCGAGCTTGAATTTCTTCGACATTTGATCTTTGATTTTCCCTCAAGCTTGAATTAAAACTTAAATTTGCTTGATATCGATGTAATTAAAAGGCAAAAAAGAAATTGTCATAAAAATCCGAATTGTATTCGTGAGTTTCTGTTGGAGGAAATAAAATGCGCATTCTATTAGCCGAAAAATCGCGACGGAGTTTTTTAATTAGATTTTGAGATGAAAATAAAATGGTGTATCTTCCAGCAAGTTCTAACTTTGCGCTTTAGAAACTCGACCTAGCTACAACAAAAAATGGAATAACACACGCTTCATTTAGCCGGTAAATTGTGAGATGCATATTTCAGAATTGGCGAATGTCCTCGTTGTAAAATTATCAAAATTATCAATAAATTGCAATGTGAGTGTACCAAAAATAAGGCACAAAATTCATTTTTTAATCACGTCCATCCGAATTGAAATGTCCCCGATGTTGGATTATTGATTTTCCTTCGAGTATATTCATATCTGTTTCACATCTACGTAATTAACCTCTTAATGCGGAAGCTCGAATTAACTCGGGCAGCGCTTTATTTCATATTACCATGATGCACGCGCATTAACTCGAGCATGAAAAATAATTATACTAAAATTGATGATGTAACACAATATTGAAAAATTATTTTAGTATTTACATTATTTTTCTAATCTTAGAGAAAACATGTACAGAAGTAAAAGTGTTAGGTTCAAGTAAATAGTTATTCCAATACTTCTTCGCAAATTTTTACGTGGATTAAGTAATATCTACTTGGATTAAATAATATTATTCGGATTAATATTTACTTGATATTTGATCAAATATTTCCCAAATATGATATATTGCTCCAAGTTAAATTTACTTGATCCAAGTAAAAATTTGCCAAAGATTATTAGACTGATTATTTACTCGAATTTAGTACTTTTCTATTGCGCTATGGAGTTGGAAGACGAAAAGAGATAATCTCCTCAAAGATCCCAACTATGTTTGCAACGTCCTCGTTGTAAAATTACCAAAAGTCCGCGAAAATCTACGTCCGCGGGGAGCGCGCTTCTTGCGTTCGCTGTGGCATTTATGGAACGAGAAAGATCAGGTTGTCGCGCGAGAGGTCAGACGGAATCGCAAACGAGATTAACCCGGTTTTCGAGGTGTTGTCGCGAAATAAACCCGACTCGCTATATTTTCCATTTTTTTTTTTTCAGTACGCGTCCGTGTCCCAGAAATCCCCTCGTATCACCTTTTAACCGGTTCCAAACCGCCGGGCCCTCTCGCGAACGAAATTTCCCCGAGAAGCGACACACGAGTCGTCCGCGTACGGCAACCTGGTGTACCTCGTACCACGGATTGCTCACGGAGGAACGTCTCGCGCGGACACGCGATAAGCGGCAGCTATCGTCGTCTCACGCGCTCTTTCGATGCATTAGGCGTGCTTGCAGAGCTTTTTCCCGCCGCCGCCGCCCCCGATGAGCGCGCCGCCCCCCCGAGGCTCCAGCAACCTGACGTACTCGAACCCGCCGAGTCCGGAACCAGTTTGCGAGCGAGAACGTCGAGGTAGTAAGCGCCGCGAGCACTCCTTGCACAGATACGCGTAAGGGCTGCTGCTCGCAGCCCGCGGGACACTCGACGTAAGAAGAAAAAGAAGAAGAAGAGAAAGAAGCCGGCGTACGGATCGAAGGTACGGTGGATACTTCGTTACACAGCGAAAGAGAAAGAGAGAGGGAGAGAGTAGCGAGGGAGATCGCGTGATCGAGCGAGCACTCCGAGCGCGATCTTCCGACTCCGGAATTCTGTTCCACTTCTCGCTCTCCGCCGGCGAACGCTGCCCGAGAAGACCCGCGTGAAATCGCGATCGCGCCCGGAATCGACACGCTTAACGAACCGGTGTCCTCGTGGCGCGCGAACGGGGAAAAACTCAAGTTCCTCCTCTTCCTTGTCGAATCACACTCCGCTTTCGTCGCGTCTGCGCGGAGAAAGGGGTTTCTTTGGATTGAAAAACAGTTCCTTCAATCGTAACAAAATTGCCCTTTGGAATGGAGCGAACAAACGAGCGGTTTGATTCAACAAACAGGATTGTTTGGTTTCACAAACAATAAATAAATATCTCTCTTTACGTCGGATAACGTATTTCTTTTATATTTTCATCCGGATATTGGTTACAATGGTTGTCACAAGCGATAAACTATTTGAAAGAAATAACACTATGTTAGAAGAATATTCAAGAATTCCTTTTTATTTCAATAGAACAATATTTAATATGTAGCAAAGTAATTTTTTACTGAAAACGAAATATTATTTCTTCTATATATATATATATATATATAATAATATAATATATAATTATTATCATATTATATGTTATAATTATAATGCTGTTTTTCTACCAAAAACATGATTTATTTTAGTGAAACAACAACATTTTCATTCAATCTAAATTCAAAGAAACCTTTTCTCTGTATATCCTGTGACTATTGGATGCTCGAGGTTGTGCATGAACGTTAGTGAGTGTCTTTAATTGGATCAAGTATCTTTAATTGGTTTCTGGTGAATATCAAATTTAATGTTTCCTTTATCGCTATTTTTCTCGACCAGATAATATCAGATTCTATCAGAACGGCTTGAATATTTAATATCTACTTTTTCTGCATAATAAAATAGTATCAAATATAAACAAAATAGTCTAGACCGTTTTGACTGAATTTGACATTACTTGGCCAAAAAAAAAACAATGTCAGTAAAAATATAGATAGGGCATAATAAATTAAAATAGATATCTATTAGTCTCACAAAAAATCCAACACCAAGATGAAGAAAATTACTATTATTAATGAATTGAAATAGAACTTTGTCATCAAAAAATAATTAACTAAGAGGGTTGAATTTCATTTTTACGAGGAACCAATCACGGCGGCTTCGTCGCGCGATGTGCGTGACGCCGTCTAAATACCATTTACCGAGAAGAAACACTCTTTTTGCCGATCGTCTTTTGTACGCGTCCTTTATTCTTCGAGAAAATCTCATTCGATTCCGCGCGCGTTCGCCGTCCTGTGGAATATCGCTGCGCTCCGCGTCTTGTCCGGCGGATTCGCGATTTTCGAGGGAGAAGGATGCCAGAAGGATGCGAGCATGGAACAGAACGTAGAAAATAGAAGCCGGTGGCCACGAAGACGCGAGGGAGACACGCGCGAGCGTCGATCTCTCGTGGCAGGCACCGTGGCGGCGAAGAAACGGCGCGCTGTACATTTCGAGGCGAAAACGCTGCGAGCGACGAAAGAACCCGGGATCGCGTGAGATCCCGCTCGTTACAACGACGATGATATTTTTCCCTCTCCCCCCGAGAGAGAGAGAGAGAGAGAGAGTAGAAAAGTTTCGAAGCGTCGCGAGCAGCAAAGGAGGAGGAGACGAAGACGAAGAAAACAGAAGCAGATGCAGAGCGTCCCTAAAGCGAGGCGCAATTAACTCTTAGAGTTTTGGATATTAATAGAGAAACGACGCATGTTGTGAACAGGATCTCGGTTTGAGTGGCTGTTTGAATTTCATGACCAGGCGCCACGTTGGTTACGGTGACTGCGAGTGAGAGCATGTGGCATATTGTAAGTGTCAATTAGTTCTGTTGTAATTTTAGTACACGATGACGCAAAAAATTCCTTTTACATGCCGAGTTATAACGAGTAGCTACAAATTATGTGGAGATTATTCTTACTCAGACTAGTTGAGGTTAACTTTTCGCATCCTGATCTTTCCAATTTACCAGAGACGTACGAATCAAGAATTCTTGTCGAATCGAATTAAATCTCATTTTTTTACTTTCGAGACCGAATCGCTGAAACATAATTCTTAATTAACAACATAATCATTGAATTCATTCAACATGAAGATCGTGAGGGGAGACTTCGGTGTGAGAGGCATAACATCGATATTGTGATATATATCAACTCACTTTAATATAAGATATGTATATTTAAATATTTAGAATAAAATTAATACTGATGAAACATATTTTACTTAGGATAGTAGTAATTGAAACAGTCAGATGTGAAAGATCATAAATCAATTAGCAAAGTACTTTGAAGAGCGTTGACATTATCGGCCGTTTACAATCAATGCAGAAACTGAATGATGTTAGAAATGCAGTTTCATAAAAATATATTACGCATCGTGGATAAACATTAGCACATCTACGATCCACGTCAGAATAATTATAAATTATGAAATCAACACTATAATATAAGCTAAATCTCGTATTTATATCGAATGATTAAAAATCATTAGTGATGTCAGCGCTTTTCAACTATCCACAGATCCACTTGATATCACGAAAATTTATTGAAACGCACAATTTTGACAGTACGTCTCTCATCGATGTCTTCAGCTTTTAGTATTTTCGAGGAGGGGGATTCGCATTCGAATCTTCTCGATTCGAAATTTTCGAATTTTCCGGATTCGAATAGTTCGCACGTCTCTACTTTTTACCGATCCTCCCTCATTTTCTCACTCGTTTGCCGCAAATATCACCGTGAAGAAAAGGTGGCCCCTCGATTTCCGATACATAGAATTCAACGTCGTTTCTCTATTAATATCTGAATCTCCGCTGACTTTCACTCTCTTCACGACGAGCACTGCCATCGATGAATTTCCCCGCGCGTAACGAATAATCGCGACCTCGGACACGGTCCTTTTTCTAAGGAGACATTCGACCTACGCCACTCTTCCTGCGAATAGGTATATATTATATATAAACATATACATATAGACGAACACCGCGCGTAACAATCGGAATTATTCAATTGGCATATCAGTTTCACAGCAAAAGTGACCTCGCAGACTCCGACCCGTGCCGAGAGGTTCGTCCGCGAGGATCGCCGGCGCGGAAAGTCGCGGCTCGCTCTCGTTCTCGACGCAATCCGCAAAGCTTTCCGACCCCTCGCCCTTCGTCGCGTTTCCTCCGTGGTATCCGTGGTATCCACGGAGGAAGAAACGGCCGAGCTTTCGTCGACCTTCGCGATGCGACTCGAGGTGACGTGTCGCCACTTCCGGTCCGTGGGATCCTTTTCCTTCCTTCCCTCGGAATCGACGAAAGCGAGGAGGATCGTCGCCGAGGAGAAGCTCGTCGAGTTTCGGACGAATCTCCCGGAAGAGTCGCGTTTAACGATTCGGTCCGCTCGGCGCGCGCATGTGCAACGGAGATCGAGCTCGCTATCGATCCACAGGTGAGAGAGCGAGCGAGCGAGAGAGAGAGAGAGAGAGAGGAAGGTGAAGCGAGTAGGGGCGAGCGGGGGAAGGAAAAACGAGCAGAGGCTCGGCGGGGCGGGTGAGATATTTATCCGATGGCTGGGAGATCGTTACGTCGGATCGAAAAGATAATTAATTACCGGCTTGATGGAATAAGCGGCCGTTTCAATTATTCGCGCGCCCGAACGAACGTCAGCCACCGCGACGCTTGACGTTCGATGGCCGGAGACGCGGCAATGGGGACGCGGGGGAGGGCGGCGGGAAAAACGGCGGCAGATCGACGTGACGATATTTAAAGAGAACGGTAGCGAGCCTCGATCCCAAGCCTCACTCAAGACTGACGTCACATAAATAATCCAGTATCCCGACTGCGCGACGTGCACGCGCGAGTCGCGTATTATTTATTGTCGCGCACTGCGCCCCGTGACAAACTTTAATATATATATATATATATATATATATATATATGATGTACGTATACATATATAAGTACACACACACACACACACACACGTGCGCACACACACACATACACACACGTACATGCGCACGACATTATACATACCGAGAGAAAAATAAATATATAAATATATAAATATGAATATAAATATATATAAATAAATAAATATATATATATATATATAAATTATATATATATATAAATATATATATATATTTACTTATATATATATATATATATATAAGTAATATACGTATCTCGTACGACGACGAATTTTAAGCGTACATGATAGATTGTAATAAGCCCAACTTTATTTCTCTATCTCTACCGACATCGCCTTCATGCAACGAGGAAAAAAAAAAGAGTTAATCGAGAATCTACCAGCGTAAGGAACCGACAATACAGGGATGAGACAACAATAACTACATGTGTACGTAGATCGAGCGAGGAAGCGCGTGTAAGGAGGGAAAATTTCTCGATACACACACGGGGGGTGTAAAATGTAATCTGGTGTATCGCGCGCGCGCGAGAATGCAAGATACACAAGGAGAACTCGACCACATTGTGATATAACGGCAAGTAGCCCGGGCTCTCGCGCGTCTGACACGTATATAGACACGTTATATGCTTAAGCGTGCCCTGCGCGGACTAGAGAGATGGTCTCTCTCTCTCCCACCCCTGAATTTTGTCCCGAAAGAGTGGCCATAAAGTGCAGCGAGTGCTTTCTTTCTCTCTCTCTCTCTCTCTCTCTCTTTCTCTTTCTTGTTCCCTTCGCCTAGCCAGCCATCCAGCTAGCTCTGTCGACGGCTCTCTTNCCCTCTCGCTCCTCCCCCCCCCCTCCTCACTCATTCCTTTTCCCTCTTTCTCTCCGCACCTGTGTGTGGCGCGCAAAATTTATTACCGGTTTAAATATCTGACGTGGAACGTGGCATGAAATTTAAGGCTCGTTCGGCGCTTTTACCGCCCGACCGCCCGCTTAAATAGCGTTCCCCGGTACGATTATTTGGTCGTCCATCGGCCGCCGCACTTTCCTCGATTACCCGGCCCCCATTCTATTAAGCTCAATTTTTCTCTCATTTCGCCGGACAGTCCTCCCCCCTCCGTTTCTCTCTCTCTCTCTCTCTCTTTCGCTCGTTCGCTCGCTCGTGGAAACGCGGCTCGCGCGACGTGCACGCGTCGACCGGAACCGGCATGTGTTGTGCGCGAGCGCGCGATGCTAGTGATTGACGTTCCGCTATTTTTACCCCCGAATACCTGGACTACGGGCGATGTTCGCGAGCGAGCGTATCGGTTTTTCGATTAAGCCGCGAGACAGTCTGCCTCGTCGAGGAGAAATTTAATCGAGCGCCCGCGCACCCCCTTCGCCCTCGCTTCCTCCTCCTCCCCCCGCGCAGGTCTCACCCTTTTGCGGCGCGCAGCGCGTCTAACAACGATCGGAACATTGCTATGTATATTTAGTGTTTAATCGATATCGTCGCCACGTAGGATGTTAAATTAATTGAAAAGCGAAAGCGCGTAAAAAAAAGCAACCAGAAACTAAGAGTGACAGCTTCGAACGCTTCTCGAGTGTAAATATTAACCGTTAGGGACCTCGTATACACGGAACACACGGTATATATATACATAGACAGACAGACAGACACACACACACACACATACACACACACACACACACTCTCTCTCTTCAAGCGCCTTAAGTTGGGGGGCACCGAGCAAATAATTTCGTCGCAATAATAATCGTCGTCTTTTAGGGGGCGGGAGATGTATCATGTACAAGTGATCGTCGTAATTGTATTAGAGAGAAAGAGAGCGCAAGAGGAGTCCGGAGCGACCGGCTCGCGCCCCGAGAAGCGGGGATCCCCGAGAGAAGAGGCGGAGAAGCTTCTTCTCGAATCTCCGCTTCTCCGTTCTCTTCGGAAGGCGGCGGAGGGATCGACGCGTCGTTCGCCGAGCTTCCTCTTCGTCGTCGTCGTCGTCGTCATCGGCGTAGGTTCTCGATAATTTTCCCGCTCGACGGCGTCCTGATCGATTCACCGATTCGCACTATCGCGCCGCGCCGCGCGGAAAATTCGCCGAGCGCCTCGGCGAGCACTGCGGCCCGTTGCCGGCAATAATCGTCAATTTGTCGCGAGCGAGCGCGCAACGCGCGACTCACGTCGCTGTGATACGCCTGAGAGGCGCGAGGAGGGCACAAGCCGGCAAGTTAGTTTTTTGTATAAAAGGTAGAAAGAAAGAACGTTAAGCAAGTAGTCCCGGAACGAGGGCGAGCGATATGGCTGACGAGAGACACTCTCCTCGTACCTGCTCGTGAGATGTCTAAGCTCCTTTATTGATAGTCGCTACTTGCAGTTTGTTTCACCGTGAAGTAACTTAGCTCCGAATTCAGGCCCGCATTAATAACTATATTTCGGAATTGTTATGTAAGATGAATGTCTCAGTTAGAGACAAAGTAACCTCCTCATCATGAAAATAAATTAATTATCATAATAATACACGTTTCAAATATATCATATTTATTTTGCTCGGAAACTTATAAACGTTTATATATATTAATTAAAATGTTATCATAAATTAACAAAAAAATCTAATACGTTTAGAATACCGAATGTTTATAAGTATTCGAGCAAAATAAATATTCTATACTTGAAACGTGTATTATTATAATAATTTATATATATGTATATATATGTGTGTGTTTTGAAAAGTGAGGGAAGTACCATTTAATGACACGTAACATTGATCTTGCCCCAATTTGTGAAATATATATTTATATTACTAACAGACTGACAAACACAGAAACCGCTCTGTTTTTGACAGGCAAAAATCACTACTCGAATGTCATCAATTGGTACAGAGTCGCAAGCTGCGTGCGCTGAACGTAACCCGCCACGACGACGCGATCGTCCGGCGGGATTATCCGTAAATCTGCCCACTGTCTTGTCCTTACGCCGCCTCATTAACATTCTATTCGCTCTATCTTCCTTCTCTCTCTCTCTCTCTCTCTCTCTCTCTCTCTCTCTCTCGCGTCGTCCGAATCTCTGATTATTCCTCCCCGCGGGCAAAAATAGCGATTTTCACTCTCCCTTCTATTTCTCCTCCAAGCAAAAACAAGAACGCGAGCGAGCGACGAGACAATGCTTTCGCTGGCGCGCGATCGAGATCGTCGGGGCTCCGGAGAGCACCTCCGGGACACAAAGACACTCCTCGAAGACGTAAATAACGGAGTACTAGTACCGAGCGCGGCGCAACTGGCCGGGTAGGAACTAGTTCGAGAGACTGCGGGGAGAACCGGACGCCATTATCTACCGCCTAGGAGCCGGCACCGAGATCGGACACGGTCGTAATTTTGAGTTATCCCCATCAGGACGCGGAGGACGTTAATAATCCCCCAGGTGCGAAGGGCGGATTCGCTCTCTGGCATAGATCGCCCGCTCGATCGGCCGTTCGCTCGCTCGCTCGCTCGCGATACACGCGATACACACGCTTTGCGAAATTCTTATCGCGCGCTCTCGCGACCGGCTATCGGAGCGAGATAACGCGCCGGTCTCGTGCGCCGTCTCGCCCGCGTATACGAGTTCCTTGCACCCGGTGCACCGCCGCCCGGCTCCTCTCGCGGACTCGTAAGTTTTCCTCTTCCGTTCGTCGTCGGGGCCAAGGGCCAGGGGGGACGAAGGGGGGCGCCGATGTAGCGACGATATAACCGCGATACGACACGACGCGGATCGGTTCTGCATCGGTACGTTGAGGCGACCGGGGAGAAACTTTCTTTTTCTACCTCTCTCTCTCTCTCTCTCTGTCTTCCTCCGTCTCTCCTGCTCTCTCTTCCCGGCATAAATCACGCGTGCAACCCTTTTTCCTATCTGACATGAGAAATGCGGGAAGAAGCTCGCGGCACCACCGACGGCGGGGACGGAGAGCGCGGAGGAGACCGGCCCATCTTTTACGGGCCGTCACGTAAGTGCGTACACGCGCGACTCTACGAGTAGGATCGTGGAAAAAACAAAGAAATGAAAAGAGAGGTAGAGAGAGATAGAAGTAACCTCCGGCTCTCGGATTAATCGACCGAATCTCGAAGCGGCGCCGTGCGAGTGGCATCGCGAGATTCCCGGTATCGATCACCATATCGGTATCGCGCCGAGAGAAAGAGAGAATAAGGGAGAGAGAGAGAGAGAGATGCACCTGCCCGACTAGAAATTGTCATCTGGTATATCTCATATTACACAAGGTCCTAATTAGGTGAGTGCAAGGTAATCCTTATCCTTATGGTAATCCTAATCATATATTCATAAAAATTGAACGAATAAGACCCTTGTAAGACCTTGTAAGATCTTTGTATGATTAAGTACTTATTAGGACCTTGGTGTATTAATTATCCGAATGTATTATTTTATAGTTTTACTAATCAGATCCTTTTCGGGATCTTACACACTTTGCCTATTATGATTTGCATTATTAATTTCTAATACGGACCTTTCGTAACAAACTTACTATGTACTAGTAGGTTTGATTAATAAATTTGTTTATAATTTTTTCTATAAAAATATTTGTTATTTCTTTAATATTAAATTGTAAGAAAGTTTTGTCATAAAAATTCACATATATTTTATACAAATTTTTAAGTAAACTGTCATTCATCGACATTTTTTTTTTTTTAATTTATTGTATACAGGCTGTCCGAAAATTTTCGTCGTGTAGGTAGAACGGATTAAACTGAACAGGAACGTCATGTGCCATTTTGCAATTAAGTAATCACTGCAAATTTTGCAAAATGGTACATGACTTTTTCGTTCATTTCGATCCAATTGACCTTTACATTTCGGCTTAGTGACAAAGTTTCAAACACTCTGTATATATACAATCGGAGAAGAAATATTGTTAGAACTGGACGATTTTCCACTTCGATAATACAAGTGACTTGTTGTTTGCTTCCATATATATATTACTTGCATTATTAAAGTCGGAAATCATCTGATTTTAACAATATGTGCCCCTCCATTCATATCTTTCACTAATTTAGCACTTTATAAATAGTAATCTCATCACAATCCTTTCCGTTATCTGAGGTAAAACATGACAAGGATTCAATAATATAACCCGATGAGGTCATTATAACGAATCCTGATTAAGGTCCTGATTACCACGCAGCGTTACACGACTTCTTGGGGCCCGATAATATAACCTTAGATGGACTCTCGACAATCAGTAAGGTCAACCCGAGCTGGACCACAAGGTAAATTTCTAGTCGGGTTTCTCCTAATTACCACAGACAGCCGGGGCGCGGCCGTTTCATTAAATCTCGATACGTTTTCTGTCTCCCTCTTCCTCACCCTCTCTCTTTCTCCCTCTCACCTTCTCTCGTTACGTCGATCGACGGAGCGCGTTATCATTTGTCGCGGCCAATTCCGCGATTCGACTCGCGCCGGATCGCGGCTCGCCGAGTCGGAACGAATCGCGCGATCGACGCGCGTGACACCGCGATTGCCGACGCGAGGAATTAGCCGAGCAACAAGGAATCGGTGTCACGAACAGCGAGCGCGCACGCGAGAGAGAGAGAGAAAGAGAGAGGGAGGGAGAAAGAGAGCGATACTCGGCCCGAGCGAGTAATGGCAGGTCGATGAAGAAAGCTAACGCGACGACGACGACGACGACGGGCAATGGTGACGGCGACGATGGTTTATCATAGATTTAGCACAAGCGATAGAATAGGAAAACTCTCCGCCAGCCGGACGGTATTAATGCGCGCGCCGTAATCTTTCTCTGTCCCTCTCCCTCGATGTATATAACGACTGTAATTTATACATACGCGTATATGTAAACCTATTATAAATATGCGCCCGCAGGTGCGCGCCGGAGCGAGCGAGCGAACATTTGTATATACCTGTATTATATTAGCGTAAACGAAACACAGGAGAAACAGAGAGAAAGAGAGAAAGAGGGAGAGAGAGAGAGAGAGAGAGAGGGTGGGGGGGGGAGGGAGCGAGCGTAAAGGGGCGGTACCATATTGTGAGTGTAATTATATTGATCAATAGCGTAAACGAGTACCGGATGCATATTTGATATTTGTGTGCCTGTATCCTTTTGTATGCTACCGAAATAGATAAAGAAAAAAAAGTAACAAAACTATACATATTATATTGTATTGATTAATTGCGCGATACACACACACACGCGCGTAGGCGACCACCGAATATCGAGGTGTAACGCGAACGCGCACATTTTGCAATCACACGGACAAGGTACATACGTTTTTACATGTACACGATGAGACGTACACACACGTACACACATACACGCACACGTACCGAGAGACACGCCGGGCCTTTCAGGCCCGGCGAACGAAATAAAACTTTTAGCGAAGCGAAAAGGAGAATTTCACGAAATTCTGTCGTTTGAACCCGCAATTGCGCAATATCCTCCCGTTTCCCGTCTCATCGAAATGTCCTTTATCTCCAGCAAAAGCGGGAAAACATAATCTCTGTGATAACGTAATGCCGTCATTGCGGAGACGCGTGCAACGCTGCACCGGATCGACCGTTGAACCCGGACGATTGCCGGGATGATTTTTCAGCCAGTTGTCGCGCGGAGGTTATTAAAATTGCATTATTTGTAATCGTCGCGATTCAACATCACGGAAAGAGGAGAAGGACGAAGAGGACGAGGAGGAGGGGCAGGAGGGAGAGATGGAGTCGATGGAGAATTTCCAGTGGCCGGCCGGATATTCGACGGGAGCCAATTATCCAGGTAATTGTGAAATAATCCAATGAGTAGTGCGCGTTTAATGGAGAGCCTCCGGAGGTTCCATAAATACTCTTTAATCTTAATAAATGAATATACATCGAAGGTACGCAACGTTGGCCGCCAACCGGCCAAGTCAGCCCCCGCCGGGCCCGTTTAATTAGTTGGTCCGCGGAGCTACTTGCGTTTCTAACGTTCTAACATTCCGAAATTGTAGAACCGATCATTTTCAATCCCGTCGACGTGTCGGTCTCGAAATACGAAAGCGTTATATCGAAAACGGGGAAGAAAAGAAGGGAATTCAATTTCGGTCGAGATTAAAAATCTTTTCGCTAAAGCAGCAAGTCCGGAAATTAATTTGAAACAATTCTCAAATGCCACTCCGGCCCAGAATAAAGAGCGAAAACGCAAAGAGAGTGTGGGAGATCGATTGCAGTTCGGCTGATGCGCTATCCTCTTTTTCGGCGCTTCGATTCGCAATATTCGGACGTTAATGATAATGATATTAATAACTAGTCGATCGCATTGCCAATTGAATTACACGGTCTACAAAGGCGGTGTAATTGTCTCCGCCTTAATGGCGAGCGCGCGCGAGGGAGACGGTAAATCTTCCTTTTAGAGATTTTACAAACTGCCTGACACACACATACACACACACATACATACATACATACATACATACACACACACGTGCATATCCGACACGCGCACATGTGCCTGTAGGTCGCGTCATATCGGGCTTTCGCGGTGTCTGTCGTCCTTTCATCGTACTAATTTGGCACCGTCAACGACGTCATTTGTCATTCTAATGGCCAGGACGACGACCGCGTT
The DNA here is from genome assembly GCF_001313825.1 of Dinoponera quadriceps. Classification (NCBI taxonomy): domain Eukaryota; kingdom Metazoa; phylum Arthropoda; class Insecta; order Hymenoptera; family Formicidae; genus Dinoponera; species Dinoponera quadriceps. Next base: position 5,070 of record NW_014557714.1, on the reverse strand, counting down.
TTTAATGACTCGAGGGCGAGAGAGAGCGGCACTTCCCTTCCACCCCTTCTCTCCCCTTCTCCCTTTTTTCGCGAGCTCCTCTTTAATTTGCCCTCAACACGCTGCTTTACGCTCCATCGTCCGTCCCCCTTCGCCTCGCTACGTCTCGCCATCTATCTCTTCTCGCCGGCTTCAACCATTTTCTTCCGGGGAAACGTGTAATGTAAAGTCAGCGAAGAAGGAGAGAGAGAGAGGGAAAAAGGGGGGAGGGGGAGGGGAAGGAACTCCTCTCCGACCTGCTCTCTTTTTCCTTGTGTGTGCACACTCTTCTTTCAGAGAGTTCGTATTTCGTCTGGCCGGTCGCGCCTTAAAGCTCAGCACGCATGAAAGCACCACTTTGCCGATGTATTTTTTACGCGCATAATACCATTCCGCGAGATTGCGATGCCGGCGTCCCGACTGCATCCCCCTTACCTTCGCCGATTCTCCCGATGGGATACGTCTCAAAGGCGTGTGTATCCGTGAAAAAATAGCTTCTCAGGCTATATAATTTAGGGAACATTACTTCCTTAGGTTCGTATTAAGTAAATGACTTGAATTCAGTGGCTTAAAATCAACGACTCGACATCTACCTCTCGCGAGATACTCTGTATCGAGTTTAAAGCCGGATATGAACTTTTCCGTAGAATCGCGATCGCGAATATAATGCCGTTGATACGGTGAATCGAGGAAAAAAATCCTCCGAGTCGAATCATAACTTCGGAGAGAAACGTCTCGGACCTGAAATCAATTCGACAGAAATTCTTCAAATGACACAATCGCGTGATGTTATCATAATACACGGCTATGTTGGCAATTCAACAGCAAACTTGAACCAAGGAGCGATTTTAGCACAAGACCAAAATGCTTTCTCGCCTCACGGAAATCAAAGTAATCTTCTTCGCGTTCTCTAAACAGCAGCTATACGATAACGCAACACAGCATTCGAGAAATCATTCTCGAGGAGACTCGACGGCTCACGGAAAGGACATCGCGCGATCGAGGCCTCAGCCTTCACCTGGAAACGGGAAAAGTGCGCGAGAGCGATCGAGCGGACAGGCGAACGAGGTGGGTCCGCTAATGCGCTTCCTGCGAGAGCCTCTAATCGCAGCCATTATTGTTTCTCATCCATCAAGGCGTCACCGGGCGAGCGGACTAGTCGCGATACGCACTTCTCGCCCTCCCCCCCTCCCGCCGAAAATAAAATCGCTGCATCACATCCGAAATTACGAGGCGCGAGGGGTCGCCGGCTCGCCTTTGTGCGCCGCTCCGTGTCGTTTACCGCGGTTATCGCTCGCCCTAATTTGGACCGCGATTAGGCGTTCACCCACCACTTACGAGGTCGGCCGAGCGCACCTTTGCGCGGGGATGTGTACACATTCTCTCACTTTCCTGTCGTCCGTGTCTAGTAGGAAGAAAAAAGACCTCTGCTGAAAAGTTCGACGACCTCGGAGCGGTTGTTACTGTGTTCCTAGTAATATAATTATAAATTCAAGTTTCCTCGATACCTTTCACTTAGTTGCTAAATCAGTTGGAAAGCAACCTTCTTTGATTCCGCTTATCATATTGCGAAAAATACTCATCCTCGTTCGAATTAACATTGATCGATCAATTATTTTCTCGCCTAAACCGATCTTTGTGTCCCAGTAATATCATTGTAAATTCAAACGAAGTTGAGTATTTTTGCAATATTTATTAAAGTAGTATAGTAATGTAAACCAAAGGCGAAATGCTTCCTTACTCAGCAGATCGTCTGTACCACGGCATAAATCCCGCACGCTAAAAGTGACGTATATTCCAAACAGGTGGGATATACAGGACTTCAAGCTGAACATTGAACATAGAAAATACTAAAGCTAAGCACTTGTACTTTGCTATGTCCCATCCTTTAATATCCCTTTACATTTACGTATCGCAAAATAATCATTAAGCCTTTTATGTTCCCTACAGTAATCATTTTAAACAGATCGTAATACACGACTGGGCTACTTTCTACACTGAAAAATCGATTCAGTTCACGAAGGTTTCATTAATATTAACAATAAAAAAACTGAAATCATAACACAATACTAATGTAACATACAGATATATAACAGAGTTAAGGATAAATTACTGCTACTCTTATTTTGTTTGACTTCAGTGGCGTAAATACTGGAATCACCTTATATTTATTTACCTGTATTTACCTAATTTGCTTACTTTTTATTAAAAGCCCCGACTTTTTTTGGCTGTATTCCGACTTTTTAAAGTCGATACCTCGTAATTGGCTGATCAAAAGTTGGCCACTCTAATGAGAATCCCGAGAGTGGTACGACTCCGCGAACGAAATTCGCTTCGGACGATCCGTTGCTCGCGATGCAGTTCGGGCGAGGGTCCCATTCGCGTAATTTTGCGCGCTGAACAAACAAACATCGACGATTGATAAATGCGTAATTACACACGTTGACCGTCGCGATGATTTTCATTAATTATTTCAAAGCCCGACTACGGCAAATAACCGAAAATACGGCGGATAAATGCAAGTCATGATGTGTGTGCCCAGCGGCTCGTTTCATTGACTTTTCATTGGCCATATTTTTGACTTCTCGAAATTAACAAATGCTCCCGGTAAATAATGAAAAATTGTTGAGTATGAAATGTGTAAAAATAGAAAGTACAGAAAACATTTATATATTTGATTCGTTATATGCGATCGATTGACCGCGTCTCACAGGTAAGAGACGCAATGTTATAGTAAAGATCACCGGCGACTCCTCGAGGCAGTATTCAACGAGTTAAAGTCGAAAGACCACGAAATCGAGAAAGTACACAAAAGATCAGCGCGAACAGCCGCGAGGTGAAGGAGTACGAAGTTTTCTTTTAATTTACCACCTTTTCACCTCGCGGCGGCGACTCGCATCGATCTTCTACGTCTCTCTTTACTGTCACGTCTATAATTATCGTTCGTACTTTTATATCCTGAAGAGATGAAGGAATGGAATCTCAAAATACAACCTCCAAAATTATATCCCACTTTTTTCGGCATCTTCCCCGTTCTTTTTATGAACAGAACACCATTCCCCGTCGGGAGTTGCACAAAAAATGCCGCTCCATCGATAGAATTGATCAAAGTATCTTTTTCATTCAAATGCGAGAGATATTATTGAAACTAACTAACATTATTATATTACTATTTCAATAACTCGAGTATTAACCCCTTGGCATACAATGACGTCTGGGAAGCGTCATTCATTTCATGTGCCATTGTAGACTTTGACGTCTCCGAGACGTCAAGAATTGTCTCCGGCGGACGCCGTGCAATATATTATAAGATTATTCAATTGTTTCACTTGTGCGTCGATTCTGTTTTGTTTACAATATTCAAGATGCTCCCCCCTTCTCAACAGTACCGATAACAAAATCGTATCGGCAAACCAGTAAATCAAAAAGAAATACATTGAAAGCAGTATTCAGTATAGTAATGATTTCGCACGGCGAATGCCATACTATATACTTGAATTTAGTAAAAATAAGAAATAATCCTTGTAACATGCCTGAGTTGAATGTATTGTATGAAAATGACGATGAAGGTCTAATGGGCTACTCTAGTGATGATAATGAGATTGAAAACGGTCCTCAAAGTATTCATACTATTGACTATTCAAGTGATGACACATCACATCACATTAACATTATATATCAACCTGATTAAATGTTATATAGCGATGCAAATTTCAAAATAAGAAGTTCTGTTTCTAAGCTTGCACATAACTGTTCATTGAGCAAAATTAAATAGTATTTTTCGGACGCATCAAATTCCATTTTATTCATTTGTCAAGGGGTTAATTCAAATGTTACTGCTACGAAGTCGAAATTCGTTCCATTAAATCTGGAATTCTGCAACACAGTAGAAGCTAAGACAGCGGGACAGATTCGATTTCAATTTTAATAACATCATTGTTCGCGATCACTCGTCACGATTAGGAGGGAAGTTCGGACGACTGGGGGAGGGAGAAAGGGGTTCCGGGGGGG
>NW_014557714.1:0-1034 GCF_001313825.1 Dinoponera quadriceps | reverse complement strand
CGGGGGGGGGGGGCACCGAACGACTGCGGTACGCATTCCGGCGGTTGTCGCCGCGATAAACCCGGGTTTTGTCGTGCGGTCGTCGTACCTAACGTCGGCTAACTCCGCCGCGTCGGCCAGCGAAGTAAATCCATCCCTGGTGACGTCGGCCGCTCCGTCCGTCCGTCCGTGGGGACGTACGGTGGAACTTCCACGGACCGGATGCCGGGCGCAGGGTTTAACAATCGCGTGCTCCTGAAATTCCGTGCGCGTGAGAGTGCGTGCGTGCCGCTCCTTCTCTCTCTCTCTCTCTCTCTCTCTCCCTCGGCTGGCGCATATATATACGCGCGTACAGGGCAGAACTGCGAAATCACGGGGTTCGACGCGTAATGTACGACGCGAGCACAATTTGCGCCGGCGGTACCTGAAATTCGCCGAGGACTCCGAGTTACGAGGGGGATAAGCTTCGCAACGGAGGGCCACGCGCTCCGAGGTCAATTTCGTACGCCACATTTTATCGATCGTCGCCGACATTCGCGCGCGCGCTGCCACCGTCGCCGCCGTCACCGTCGCCGGGGTGATTACGGTTGCGCGACGGAGTCCCGCTTCGCGACAAGTTAAACGGATAAACGTTCGCCGAGTAGCCGCGACGTGAGGGAAGAAAAGAAGAAGAGGAAAAAGGAGAGAGAGAAGAGGAGGTGGAGGAGCAGGAGGAGAATGAGGAGGAGGAGGGAGAAGAAGGAAGTATCAATTACGTCTCGTGACGCGAGGGGGCGGGGAATTAAGAGGCTTAGATTAGGCATTTTTATCTTCGAATCATGATTGGTACGTCCGTATATCCACAAAGAATCAGTGAAATCTTTATTTAAACGCAAGTCTAATAAGTTAACATTACAAGCTATGAAATATATTCATCTGGAATAATCACAAACCGTTGTTGGGTTTCACACTCTCTTGAAGTTTACCTATTTTTCGCAGACATGTAGAATGACGTTCAATTTTTCTTCCATAATACATCATACTTTGGTGCTTTATTATGTTACCTTATTCTAATC
>NW_014557713.1:0-566 GCF_001313825.1 Dinoponera quadriceps | reverse complement strand
TTTCCTTCGCCCACCAAGTTCCTCAACCTCGACATTAGACTCTCTCTCTCTATTGTTCTCCCTACGGTCTTCATGGGATAAACCTCCCATTTCCCCCGGACCACCGTAATACTTCAACCCACCTTCACGTTTCCCATTACCTTGGCTACGCACCCCAGACTCGTCTCCAGCTCCATCCAACTCTTTCACCCCCTTATCTGACTCACCTATACCCAATATCTTACCTTGCCCTTAAGGTCCCATACTCCCGCTCACACATACATATCCGATTAAGTACCAACAAATTGTATATTCTAGTATAATTTCCGCATCGTTTATTTTGTATTATAAATTCACCTCAACGCTNTAAATTCCGAAATTGTCAATTAAAAATCTGATTTTATTAGGTGCGCAACTAAGTTCTCGCTGTTTTTTTTTTATAAAAATATAACTTTATTGTGAAAAAATGGTTACAAATGAATCATTCAAAGTATTGCCCATCGCTAGCTACAACTTTTTCATATCTTTCTACCAGATTTCGAATACCGTTACGATAAAAGCGTTTGTCTTGTGAGGTTACCCACGAA
>NW_014557712.1:0-347 GCF_001313825.1 Dinoponera quadriceps | reverse complement strand
GTATATTAAAAAGCGAAAGATCATAGTAGGTTGTTCAAGCGAAGGCATTGCGCAGTGATCAGTAAAAAAAAAAAAGAGTTAAATAATGAGAAAAGTTGTGTGAGAAGTGTTTTAGAAGATTTTAGAAGATTTTAGTAGTTTTTTTTAAAAGATTCTAAAAAATGGGAGTGAACAATGATGTTGATGTGGACAATGATGTGGACAATGATGTTGAAATGGACAATGATGTTGAAGCGGACAATGATTTTGAAGTAATAATAGATTTATCCGATTCATCCGATGATGGCCATATTCTTATAAACGATAGTGATGTTCTCAGTGACTGTAGTGATGACTTTAGGGAAAAC
>NW_014557711.1:0-1692 GCF_001313825.1 Dinoponera quadriceps | reverse complement strand
TGAAGGTGTTAATAGCGATGGAAACAGGTATAATCCCACCAACTATACATTTTAAAACACCGCGAAAAAGACATACTCCCCTAATTGAAGGTAGATTAAAGATTGTCACAGAGCCTACTTCTTGGGAAGGTGGTTACGTTAGTGTCAATTCTTTCGTATTTGGTGGTGCAAATTGTCACGTACTGTTAAAATCGAATCCTAAAAATAAAATCAATAACGGAAAAACGGACGGTTTGCTAAGACTTGTATTTGTATCTGGTCGTACTGAGCAGGCTGTAGAAACTCTTCTAAATAATGTAAGTTTCACTAACTATTTTACGTTCTTACTTTGCGCACTTAAAGTTAGAGAAAAGAACAAAGGGAGAATTATTTAACGATATTAACAGTTTTACGCAGATATAAATGTACGCAACATTATCGAGGTACGTGAAAAGTAGACAGCTGGATGTAGAATATGTCGCTCTTTTACACCGNAAACGGACGGCTTGCTAAGACTTGTATTTGTATCTGGTCGTACTGAGCAGGCTGTAGAAACTCTTTTAAATAATGTAAGTTTGACTAACTATTTTACGTTCTTACTTTGCGCACTTAAAGTTAGAGAAAAGAACAAAGGGAGAATTATTTAACGATATTAACAGTTTTACGTGGATATAAATGTACGCAACATTATCGCGGTACGTGAAAAGTAGACAGCTGGATGTAGAATATGTCGCTCTTTTACACCGTCTTTATACGGATGACATAGAGGATCATTTGTACAGAGGATATGTTGTTGTTGGATCTAAATCTACTAATAATACAATATGCAAAATTGAAATTGCTTCAAACAAAAAAAATCAATCTGCTTCTTAATTTTTGGAATAGAAACCTTGTGGTGTATCATAAGTGAGAACACTGTAAGCAAAAAATCAGTGTTATTGCAATGATATTCAATAACATGTAATATTTTCAAATATGCCGTATTTAATGTTACATACAACATTATTATGATCAAACTTTGAACAGATTTGAGGATTTCGATAATGTTGAAATGTGAGTGTCATATCGTTGCATATAACGTGGCGTTAATGTTTTTCTATCAGTCTCTTAATGTTTTTAAACAATATTGATGGACCAATGAAATTTAAACATATTATCAATCGTACCTAGAAATATATATAAGTACATATAAAAGTATATATATACAAGTATATATATACTATTATATATATTGCGTTGGCAAATAAGTTCGTTCGGTTTTTTAATCGGAGTAGGTTTACTCGTCCTGCTATTTCTTTTCCACAGCGCTATCGCACAACGCGCTCNCTATCGCACAACGCGCTTGCGCAGCTGAAAAGCGACGTTCCACCTAACCTATTTGTAAACATACGCCGGTTAATACCAGAGTATTGTGCCTACTGCACGGTTGCAAATATGGAAGAAAAGAACGTCCATTTTCGCCATATTTTACTTTTTTATTTCATAAAAGGCAAACGAGCTGCAGAAGCTCATAAGAAGATTTGTAATGTGTATGGGGACGATGCTTTTAACAGAACGTGTGTGTCAAAAATTGTTTGCCAAATGCCGTTTTGGAGATTTTGATGTTAGTGACGCGTCCCGTTATGGTCGTGCAGCAGAGATTGATTGAGTTGTAATAAAGAATGCCGTCGACAAAAATCCATCGCAAACAGTACGAAAGATTGCTACGACACT
>NW_014557710.1:365-1049 GCF_001313825.1 Dinoponera quadriceps | reverse complement strand
AGTCTATTATTTTATATATAATTAACACGATTACATATATATATATATATATATATATATATATTTATATATATATATACATATATATGAATATATATGTATATATTCCACCATCTATTATTTTATATATAATTAACACGATTACATATACACATATATATGTACATATATATGTATATGTACATATATATGTATATGTATATATATATATATATGTAATCGTGTTAATTATATATAAAATAATAGATGGTGTCATTGGTTTGACCTTGGATAGTCGTTTGAAGATCACGTGAAGGTCACCTTTAATTTCTTAAATGGAAACCCCCATTTTTCAATGCATATTCTTGTAGCTTACCTTGAGAGCTTTCCAAAACGCTATAATGAAACGTTTTTTTAATCAGTACTTTTCGAGTTATGAGGGTTGAAAGTAACGGTACCGTCGGCATTAGCATTACCCAGTCGTGATGTATGACATGTCTGATACTGTCACGTAAGGTGTAATAAAATTCTCATTTACCAGCCATGTCGTATTCAAACGCGGAAGCTTGTGATATCATGATTATTTTAGGTGAATGTGATGATCAATTTAGAGCAGCTGCAAGATTGTGGCGAGAACGATACCCAGATCGCGCTCCTCATTCGTACAAAATTTTTTCTCGCTTAGCTAACCAAATTACCAATAAA
>NW_014557710.1:0-293 GCF_001313825.1 Dinoponera quadriceps | reverse complement strand
ACGCCAAGTTAGAGATAAAAGGATGCCGGAGATTCTTGCATCCGCTCAATTGCATCCCCTCAAATGCGAACGCCCTGCGACAAGAGATGATATGATTTGTAGAATACGTCTCGCTATTCGTTCTTTACATGTTGATGAAATTCTTCATGCAACAAGTAATTTCGAGAAAAGAGTACTTGCTTGCATTGAAGCAAATGGTGGACATTTCGAACACCAGGCTTAATAACATCAGTCACACACACATACACACACACACGCGCGTACAGCAGAGAGGGTTTGGAGTCGATAAATAC
>NW_014557709.1:0-9683 GCF_001313825.1 Dinoponera quadriceps | reverse complement strand
GAAGACCTCATGAATTAGGATATGAACTACATTTTAACAGTTTGTAAGATGAGGGACACTAAATACAAGTATAAAATATTAGGTGTAGATGGCCAATAATAGAAAAATTATTAACGAAAAAAGATTTCAGTGTCGCGCGTATGCTAATATAACAAAACCAAATCTCAAAGTGACGCGTGGCAACGTAGTAGACTGACGAAATCGTAGGTCTATCTTTGATTTCTTTATATTGCCGTTCTTTTCCAAGTCTTTTTTTTCTTTTTTCTAATAAAATAATACTTCTTGTTTTAATAGCGAAGAGACATTAAAAAATAAATAAATTTTAAAGTAGTCGAAATTGATTGATTTTTCATACAATACAGGGTGATTTTCTATACAAGTTTGATGGAGTAGAAGAATATTAATGGTAACAAATTTTCTCTTACATATGAGAGTAGTTTGAAAAGTTTGGTAAAAAAACAAATAAAACACAGTATTTTGAAAAAAAAGAATTTTATTTTATTTTTCAATATAATTTCTTTTGAATGCTACACCTGATCTAACAATTTTCCAATTTTTCATCTCATCTGAAAAATAGATTTTGTCAAGCTCTGCAAAATAGTCATTGACGGTCACAATGACATCTTAATTTGATGAATATTTCTTCCCATCGAACCAAATTTCTTATTTCGGGAACAGGAAGAGGTCGTACAGGGAAGAAGTCGTCAAGTCCAAGAAATATAGTAGATGATGATTCGAAACCCAATTCATGCAGTTTTGTTATTGCGACGGTTGATGTGTGGGACAGCGCGTTATCTTGATGGAACAATACTGTTTTGCGCTCCTGCCTTATAATTTTTCCTTTAATTCGTTTTCCAACGGTCCAATAATGTCGCATAATAGATTCCCATTAATGTCTTGTTTTTTTCCAAGTAGTCAATCACAATAATCCTTTGGAAATCTCAAGAAACAGTGGCCATCATCTGCCCAACTTATAAAAAAATAGTCTTTGTCTTTTTCGGCGCACTTTCATTGTTGTGTATTGTTTTGACTGCTTATTTTATGAATTATGGCGTCATCTCATGGAAGTTTACCAAACTTTTCAAACTACCCTCATAAATATATATATTATCATGGAGTGTGAATTATTGGAACCAATAGTTACCAATAGCATATCCTTATATACAATTGACGCTTTCGACACAATCTGTATAATTCGCAAAGTATCGCCTATATGCAAGAAATAAATGATTGCTTGAACATTCGATCGACGCAAAATAATGATCAACAGCTCGACTCAATTATTTTTCTTGCCCTTTTCTGATTAATACTGTACCTAAAACATGTTAGACGTACGCGAAATATAGGAAACAGTGTATATACATAAGAACATACAAAAATTAGAAAACATTTTGTAATCACGAGACTCATTCCCAGATCTTCAGTAAAAATTCGAGAAACAATAATTTTTGGGATCCCAAAGTTCTTTTCTAACTCTTCTAATTCTAGTTAAATGATGATTTTCGTTGATTGCGGCTTGCACACATCCTACATTTTCCGCTGTTCTCAATGTAGAAAGCCTGTCGAAACAAGGATTATTGTCCATTGACAAGGGAACAGTCGGAACAGTATCTCATCTATTTTGATGAGCCTTGGATATGTTGTAGAACATCAAAAAATAAAACACTCATATTTTTTTTAACGGCGTATCTCGACGTTTAGGTTGAAACATTACCTTGAAAAAACAGACTTTTTATTTTTAGCAAATATATTTTAAAGAAATATATGAAAAAATGTAAAATTTGTTCATCCCCCCCCCCCCCAAACTCGTTACTTTCGCGAATTTGAAGACATTTGAAGACACAATGCCAAATCCATTCATATATTATAATAGAATGTGATCACGATTAAACTTTTGGAAAACGACATAATATAATGCCATTGGTACTATAGGCACCACATTGTGCGGGGATAGGTAGCTACCGTTACATTGTATTATTTTTCTTCAGCAAGCTATGCTTCATAAATGTTTATGTATATTTTCTATTATTATTTATTTTCTCATACTACAAGATGACAACGAATTAATCCTTACGATATATTATGCAACGTGTTACACGAAATAAAAACGTGAGTACAAATAAATTTGCAAAAACATTTTAAAGTATTAAGCTTCATTCGCTATTTGATAAATTTGCACATATTGTGACGATGCAAATTTTTACTCGTCACTCAGGCCGTAGCCTGGCCTAGGAGAAACCGGAAACTCGTGCCTTCTCATGAGAGAAGGCAACCGAATTTATTATTTTTGACTGTTGTGCACCCTTGACGCACGTGATCTAACCGGGAAAACCAATCAGATGCATCGATCGGCGTGATGGATCCGTATAACGGCTGCCTCCTGCGCTAAAGGAACCCGGTGACGGAGCCCTGCTAGAGACATTGTTTGAGTCTTGAGCGTAGAGATCCAGGAGACTCGGGCGTGGGACTCGTTTGCCTTCTTTAATCGCCGGTCGCACAATCCTTGGTAAATTGTTGTCGGTATTATCTTGTACCTTGTAGATTGAGCCGTATCAGGAGCTCGTATGTTTGTTGTGCAAACTACTCCTGGCGAGCGAGTTAAGTAAAAAAATATCGGATCGGCCGGAAGCAGTAACTACTGTCGGGAAAGACCCGGCTGGCACCCAACGGAAAACTTGGAGATTCGCGTAACGACGCCGGGCGAGTTTTTCGTTAACACGACGAGCGTTATTATAGCTGCCGTCAGGTGGTTCAGATCCGCCGCATAAAACAGCATCTTGCGGAACATCGCAGGCGAGAGATCGCTCTCTTTTGATCGCGGAATCTCCCGGGTTATTTAATTTAGTTGCCTGTAATTAAAGAACTCCGGATAATTAAAGAATCGTTATTTCTATATCACATTCGGTTACGATTATTAATTAATATTGACAATAATTAATATAAAAAATAATATAAATTATTTTCTATCCGAACCCCTATCCGACGTGTCCGCGGAATCGAGGAAGAAAGTTGCGAAAACCACGACGCTCTATCACGAGAAATAGCGAGGGATTCGACTCGCTTTTAGAGAAATAAAACTGATTTAGCTGAGGTAGATCCGCTGCCGCGCGAATGCGGGAGCGAAGAAGTCCCGCAACCGACGCAGACGCGAATTGCTGTGACAATATATTAGGTTGGGGAAAAAAAAATCCATTATGTTTTCGGTAGGTGGCTGTAGTGATCGATATCTCGTAAAGTATCGATCAAACAATTTCAGATTTATGTTCGTTGGAAAGGTGACATTTTGCATTAAAAAAATTCTTTTGTTGTTTTTTGTTTGGTCCATTCAGTTGTGAGTTACAGAGTGTTAAAAATGGAAGTCAACAAAGGGAAAATTCGGTACATTTTACAGTTTTTCTTTGATAAAGGCGAAAATGCAAGCCAGGCGACTGTCATTGTTAATGGTGTTTATGGTGCCGATATTGTAACAGCAAATTACGTGCAATTTTGGTTTCGTCGATTCCGTTCAGGTATTTTTGATGTTAAATATGCACAGGTAGGCCCGTCGTAAAAAATGTCGATAAAATCACAAAAATAATCGAAGTTGACCGGCATGTTAGCAGTCGTAGCATCACCCAGGAGCTAAAGATCGACCATAAAACAGTTTTAAACCATTTGCACAAAGCTGGATTCAAAAAGAAGCTCGATGTTTGGGTGCCACACCATTTAACACAAAGAAACATGATGGATCGAATTTCCATCTGCGAAGCCTTGGCCAAACGGAATGAAATCGACCCATTTCTTAAACGATGGTGACTGGTGACTGGGGATGAGAAATGGGTCACATACGACAATATTGTGCGAAAACGATAGTCGTCAAAGCGCGGTGAAGCAGCTCAAACGGTGGCCAAACCAGAACTAACGGCCAGGAAGGTTCTGCTGTGCATTTGGTGGGACTAGAAAGGAATCATTTATTATGAGTTGCTTCCATATGGCCAAACACTAAATTCTCTCTGTCAACTCTCTCTACTGTCAACAACTGGACCGTTTGAAGCTAGCGATTGATCAGAAACGGCCAGAATTGGCCAACAGGAGAGGTGTTGTGTTCCATCAGGATAACACCAGGCCACACATGTCTATAGTGACTCGCCAGAAACTCCGGAAGCTTGGTTGGGAAGTTTTGATGCATCCACCACATAGTCCAGCACCAAGCGATTACCATGTTTTTCTTGCATTGCTAAACTTCCTTAGTGATAAGAAATTGGTAACAAGAGAAGATTGTGAAAATCGATTACTAGAGTTTTTCGCCAATAGGGACCAAGACTTCTGTGAGAGAGGCATTATGAAGCTACCTTTAAAATGGCAACAAATTATAAAACAAAACGGTGCATATTTGACCCAAATCGGACAATCCGAAACATGTTAAATAAAGTCTTGAAGTTCACCTAAAAATAATGGATTTCTTTTTCCTCAACCTAATATTAGGTGGTTGCATTGAAACACACTGTTTAGTTGTAGGTGTCTCTAGGTGTTTTATACTTTTAGTACGGACAGATGTCGCTTATGTCACGTTGAAGAGTGACCATATGTTACTAACTTCCAGCCAAAAGACACCATATTTATTTGAGATACGTGCCTCAACGCGGTGCTTTCTTATAACACTGTTCTTAGTGGCGTTTTAACAGCTAAAGTGAATGAAGTAGTACACGGTTATAACACCCTCCCCCCTTGGGAAAAGAAAAGGGAGTGGTACCGGAATGGTGAATGACCTTTTCGTTTTTTTTATGGTTTACATTTATAATTTTCCCGATAACAACGTTTTCATTATAATCGTTTTCTTAGAACTAGCGCAATTACATTTTTTTCCGTTAACAGTAGTTATTACATTATATTTGCCACCAACTCAATACTCACCTTCCATGCTAACTCGTACGCATAGTATAGGACCCATAAACGAACAAACCTATAAACGATTATAGTATATTAAGATATATTAATAATATTTGAAATAATTGGATAAAATCGATAATATTCAGGTATCCACGGAATAAAAAAATTTATTTCAATTAGCATATAATACCATAAATAGAAATATATCATACTTACGATATAATAGACATAACATCTTCCTAACATATAAACACCAAAACACCTTTAGATTAATAATGTAAGAACAATATACCGACTCTACCTGAGCTAGCGCAAATGCGGTATCTATGCATAGAATTAACGCTCACCAACTCAATACTCACTTTCCATGCTAACTCGTAGGCATAATATAGGACCCATAAATAAACAAACCTATAAACGATTATAGTATATTATAATTATAGTATATTATAAACGATTATAGTATATTATAATCGTTTATGGGTTTATTCATTTATGGGTCCTATACTATGCTTACGAGTTAGCATGGAAAGTGAGTATTGAGTTGGTGAGCATTAATTCTATGCATAGATACCGCATACGCGCTAGCGCAGGTAGAGTCGGTATATTGTTCTTACATTATTAATCTAAAGGTGTTTTGGTGTTTATATGTTAGGAAGATGTTATGTCTATTATATCGTAAGTATGATATACTTCTATTTATTGTATTATATGCTAATTAATATAAATTTTTTTATTCCGTTCGGATAACTAACTCTTATCGATTTTATCCAATTATTTCAAATATTATTAATATATCTTTTATATTTACACGTATATATTAAAAAAGAAATTATTCTTATCTACTGAAATATAGATCAAGTTTGCGTATACAATGAATCAGGAATATGGCAAATTCTTACGAAGCTCGTAATATTTGTGCAAATTGAGATATAAAGAGAAAACTTTTCGAGAACCCGGTATATTATAATCGAAGGGTTTCTCCCGTTATTTCTAAGTTTTTTAATTATTATAAAGATTATAATGATGACAATCAATGTGATTCCTCCACTGGGGCGGTTAAATATATTAAGTATTTGTCTTTGTATCAGCGTTTGTTATTCATTCATATCTTCCTGAATTTTAATTAAACAATCTTGCAGGTGTATTAATTCCTGTGTATCTCTAATTACTTTGGGAAATTAATAATTTGTTAGAGTGGTTGGTTCGTTTCTAAGTTCATAGGGAAATAAGTTATACTCAGAAAAATAGGCTTGAATTTCGCTAGCGTCGGGAAGTAATTTGCTATTCGTAGAATATACTTTTAATTTATATTAGAAAATTTATTATTATTGTTGTTATTATTATTATTTCGCTTGAAATAAGTATATTATTGCATTAGAAATAGTTTTAGTCTGTTGGCATGCATTCTTAGCGTAGTTCGTCCTCGTTTAATAGTATAGTTAGCATTGTCATGGACTTCGAATATTGCGTAAGGTCCTGTCCGAAGAGAGTCCAATTTTTTTTATCTCCTCCGGCGGACAGTTTTATCATATAGTAATACCTGATCTCCCACCCGGCAAATGGGAGTTTTGGTCCTTTCTTCATAGTACTATTTGTATTTTTTTTTCTTTTAGATTTTCCTTGGTTATTTGATTTGTCGCGCGTATCCGTTCCTTACATTCAGGGGCATAATAGTTTATTAAATATGAAGGTTTTGGTAGTTGCATTAACGCTGAGGGCAAGTTTGCTTTACGTCAGTACACGAGCTCGAACGGGATGTATCCCGTGTTCGTGTACGGTGTTGTGTCATATGTAAACATTGCGTAGGGTATCCATTCGTCAGCAAGCGTACGATGCGACCTTTCTAGCGCGCCATTGCTTTGAGGGTGATATGCCGTGGTCTGAATTTTGTCGATTCGTAATAATTTGCATATATTTTTAAATATTACTTAAAAAATGGGTGCCTTGGTCAGTTAATATTTTGGAAGGTATTCTATACTCTAAAATTATTTTAGTAACGAATAGTGGTGCGATAGTAGTGGCTTCTTCGTTTTCTATGGGAAGTATAAGTATATGACTTGCTGAATTTGATTAAATTGTCTTGAAAAGTCGAGAGATATTTGTTGCTGCTCTCGGTCATTGTTAGTGGACCTACGATGTCCAGAGTACATTTGTCAAAAGTATAGTCGGGAGTATCGGTGATTATTAGCGAATCAGTTTGTTTCCCAATTAATTTATATTTTTGGCATTTCTTGCATTGGGAAATATAATTCCTCACGCTGGCCGTGATACCGGGCCAATCATGGGTGCCGTATGGGTTAGCCGTATTCGATTAATCGTCCTATCGATTCCCTGATGTTCCTCTATCCTCTATGATATTCGTATATAATTTGTATTTTTTTTTCTTCTTCCATATATTCCCGGTGCGGTGTCTGTTTATCTTGAGGTTCCGCGCGCAACACATGTACGGACGGGTTTACATTTCTGCTTAGCGCATCGGCATTGATATTTGATTTCTCAGTCTTATAGATTATTTCATAGTCGTACTCTTCTAATTGTAATCGCCAACGGATTAAGCGGGAACCCGGATCAGTAAAGTTAAATAGCCGCACTAGCAGTTTATGATCAGTAATGATTTTGAATCTTGTTCCGTAGAAATAAATACGAAAATGTTTTATGGCCTATTCGATCGGGAGTAATTCATTTTCTATCGTGTTATAATTCTGTTTGGTTCACGACAATATCCTACTGGCATACACCACTGGCTGGTCGCGGCCTACTTCTCCTTGTGACAATATAGTTCCGATGGTGTAATCGAAGGCATCCGTAGTAAGAATGAATTCACGGCTAAAATCCGGATATTACAAAAGAGGTACGGAGGTTTATTTTTTCTTGAGAATGTCGAACGCATGTTGTTGCGTTATGGTTCAAACGAAGAGTTGATTCTTTCGCGTTAGCAGCGTCAGTGGTTTGGTGATATTAGAAAATTTTTCGATAAACCGACGGTAATATCTTGCTAGTCCTATGAACGTTTGTACGTCTTTGACTCCTTTTAGAGCAGGGAAATCTCTTACCGCGGATAATTTAGAGGGGTCAGGGGAGATATCAAAGATTACGTGACCCAAGAATATTACCTCCTTGCACATAAAAGAGCATTTCTCAGGTTGCAGTTTCAAATTATGTTGACGTAATTTTTGTAATACTGCAATTAGCCGTTTATTGTACTCGTCTAAGCGCCATATATTACTATGTCGTCGAGGTAGACCAGGCATTTCAAACCCTGTAGTCCGGTAAGTACGGTATTTATTAACCTTTTCGCTAGGACGAAGCGCCGTGACAAAAGTGTAAATATTGCGCGCACGTAGTTTACAGCATTCAGGGCCAAGTCTTTTGTCTCAAAAATCTTGTTGTGGCACTGCTTTTAAGAGCAAAATGATTTGTATTTACAGCAATGTATTTATAATTTTTCCATGAACGTATTTTTAATTAAACAATACAATTAATATTTTTACACTGCGCAACAAAATAGTAATTATAATCATAACATAATATTGAGCAATAATTTTTTAATAATAATATTCTGTATGAACTTTTCAAAACACGAACGCACACATAATCCAACATGGCAGTACTCACATTGATATCGCGTTTAACTGCTTTTGTCATTCTATGCGCATACCACACACTTTCTTAGTGGATTTTTTCTTTTTGTTTCGTTATTTACATAAATTGATAAAAAATGCCTTGCAATAAGACGCGTCGGATTAATACGACCAGATTTAGTACAATTGTTCGTTCGTGGTTTTTGGTAGATGATAGCGTTTTAAAATTTGTCGGATTAACTCAAGGTGGAATTTGCCATCGATATGTGTTACCCAGTTTACAACTTATATCAACAATAGGCATTTTATACGCAGACATCCAATAAATGAAAACATTATTTTTTATATCATTTGAGATTTCTTCTTTAGGAAAGGATCTTATAATCATGTCAGTTTTGACCACGGTTCCCATAAAACGATTATAGTCCACGACACACTTTGGTTTTGTGATCATTTTCTATGTACAATAATGAATTTTTGTGTTAAATTCTTCGGTGTGGAAAGTAGACAGCATATGCACCTCCATTTTGTTATACCATTTTATGGCTAGCAAATATTTAGATGACCAGAAATTAGCGTCGCCATTTTTCAATTCATTATTCATTCTTGGCATACCTTTGCGTCTTTTTTCACTGTGCCACAAGCGTTAGTACCATTTTTGTGTAAAAGTATAAACAGAGCTGGACCCGTATACTAATTGTCGACATAGTGTATGGCCTTTATCTAAATATGGTCTTAGTAGCTGTTACATCCTAGAAGAGGACAGACACAACAAAATCGCTTACTCGCGTACTGGCGAGTCCTAAACGTACTGGTAGGTCTGCAGATCAGGTCAAGGTCCGGAAAGGCTCATTTACTCCAATTACAGAACGTACGTTATATAGTCCTTTATTTAGGTCAAAGAACTTAATCTCTTTACCTGGGATAGGACCATATGAGCGTGTTGAGAGGGGAATTTAGATTTAGGTAATTAAAAGGAAATGAATCAATAGTTTTAACGATTTGATTAAATTTAGGGCATTTCGAATAAAACAGTATATTAATTATACTAATAACATAATTTGGTTCTTGGATGGATTAATAATAGTAGTAAATTAATGAGAAAAGTTATTGTAAAAGATACAACATGTGAAAGTTGAAAGGGTTAGCTAAAGTTAAACAATAAGATACCAGGTGTATGCATAAGTTTTTTCTGGTTTAACTAAGAGATGGCGCCAGCAAAAAGTACGC
>NW_014557708.1:16562-16809 GCF_001313825.1 Dinoponera quadriceps | reverse complement strand
GGTTTTTTTGCGTTAACTCGTGTGGCACCCACACATCGAGCTTCTTTTCGAATCCAGCCACATTTAAATGGTTCCAAACGGTTTTTTGTGCAATGTTTAGCTCCTTGGCAATCAAAACGGTACTTATATGACGGTCGGACTCGACGATTTCTACTATTTTATCAACATTTTCGACAATTGGCCTCCCGGAGCGTAGTGCATCTTTGACATCAAAATTACCGGAACTGAATCGACAAAACCAAAATTG
>NW_014557708.1:8059-16492 GCF_001313825.1 Dinoponera quadriceps | reverse complement strand
ATCGATTTTGTTGCGATTCAGCAGCGATTCGCAGATGGAAATTCGATCCATGAGGTTTTTTTGCGTTAACTCGTGTGGCACCCACACATCGAGCTTCTTTTCGAATCCAGCCACATTTAAATGGTTCCAAACGGTTTTTTGTGCAATGTTTAGCTCCTTGGCAATCAAAACGGTACTTATATGACGGTCGGACTCGACGATTTCTACTATTTTATCAACATTTTCGACAATTGGCCTCCCGGAGCGTAGTGCATCTTTGACATCAAAATTACCGGAACTGAATCGACAAAACCAAAATTGCGCGTGATTGACTCTTACAGTATCAGGACCATAAACACTATTCACATTTTTAGCCGCCTGGCTTGCGTTTTCGCCTTTATCGAAGAAAAACTGTAAAATATGGCGTATTTTCTCTTTGCTGGTGTCCATCTTTGACGCGCGCTCAAACAATACTGAGTCAGGCAATCACAAAACTGTCTGAGAGGTTTTTTTAGTACGAAATCTTATCTTTCTAACGCCATCTGGCGTAATCCGATCGAACTTATACAACGAGAGATACAGATTAGTAAAGCCCTCTATTGGAAAAATATTGGATTAAATATTGGATTTTTACTAGACCTAATATGTGTAGTGTAGCATTAAGAAGTGATTTATATTTGTGAAGTGTGTTTCTGAAATAGGCATTATGTCAACTTCATGCAGCATGATAATTGCTTCCAATTCCTGAAAATGTTGTGAGAGCCCATTGGCGTCCCAAAATGCTATTTTCAAGACGTCGTATGTGGCACTTTCGTCAATAAAGCTTGTTATTAGGTTGGTCATACTGTTCATTTGTTTCAATAATTCTTTTATTAAGTCCGTATCAGACTACGGATTAGAGATTAAGATTGAATTGAAATTCGACCAATCAGTGTAAAGTTCATTAAATTTCACTAAATTTGAATTCAGTCAACTTTGTACTGATTGGCCAAATTCAATCTCAATCTCAATCCCTAATCTGTAGTCTGATACAGGCTTTATGGTTATTGTTGGTTGTGACTTTGTATTATCGTTTTCTGTGCGGTTATTATTTTATTTAATCATTTGTGCATAGGTTTTATTTATTTATTTATAGGCATATGTTTCGTTTACGTTGTTGTGTGTATCTCACATTATTTTATCTACCGTAAAATTTCGTGGTTGCTTTTATTTAAATTTTGAAAACTTGACATTATGTAACTCTTAGTATACTTTGCATCCTTTATAGTTTGTCGGATTATTGCCATCGCATAAAATTGTTACGTCCTGGAAGAGGATGTATGTAACAAACATCACTTACTCGCGCACTCTCGAGTCCTAAATGTATTGGTAGATCTGCAGATCAGGTCAAGGTCCAGAGAGGCCCATTTATTCCGATCACAGGACGTACGTTAGGTGGTCCTTTATTTAGGTCAAAGAATTTAATCTCTTTAACTGCGATAGGACCATATGTATATGAGATAGGACCAAATTTAAATAATTGAAACCATAGGATAGAACCATATGTATATAGGATAGGACCAAATTTAAATAATTGAAAGGAAATGAATAAATAATTTTAACAACTTGGTTAAATTTAGGGCATTTTGAGTAAAAGGGTTTATTAAATACTAGGTCTGTTCAAAAAGTATCGCGAATTTTGTGTTTTTTCAAAAATTATTTATTTATTCATGAATATCTATTTTGTCTCCTTCAAAGTAATCCCCATCAGATATTATACACTTGTGCCAACGTTTTTTCCAATCCTCGAAGCACTTCAAAAAATCATTTTTTGTGATCTTGTTCAGCTCCTCCTTCGATGCCGTCTTTATCTCCTCAATCGTAGCGTAGCGTCGTCCTTTCATGTGCCTCTTCAGTTTCGGGAACAAGAAAAAGTCATAGGAGGCCAGGTCTGGGGAATACGGTGGCTGCGGCATCATTAGTGTGTTGTTTTTGGCCAAAAATTCGCGCACAAGCAACGATGTGTGAGCAGGGGCGTTGGTACGAATTTCGCGGCGACCCGTCTCATGCCCAAATCATTAGTAAAAATCGAATGGCACGAGCCAATCGATATGTTTAGGTCCTCAGCAACTTCTCTAACGGTGATTCGACGATTGGCCAATACTATTTTCTTCACTTCATCAATGTTTTCGTCTGTTGTTGACGTGCTCGGGCGTCCGGCACGCTCTTCGTCGTTCACATCTTCTCGGCCCTCTGAGAACATTTTGTACCACCGATAAACGTTGCTTCGGTCCAAGGTAGCTTCACCATATGCCACAGTCAACATTCGGAATGCGTCCGCGCACTTAATTTTGTTTTTCACACAAAATTTGATACAGATTCTTTGATCCATTTTTTGGAATAGGCAAAAATCGAAGACGAGCCAAAACACGTCCAAGCAAAACAGCTGTCAAAGATAAACTTAATATTCAAAATGGCCGAACTTGTCGGCATAAGTGAGGGACATGAGTACCAATATAACGCCACAAAAAAATCGAAAATCGAATATACGTAACCTGCGGACATTCAAAATTCGCGATACTTTTTGAACAGACCTTGTATGTGTGAAACTCTATTCCTTTCAAGATTCCAATTCAAGATACTTTACTATAGTTGTATATACCTGCGTTGTTTTCGGTTGTATTTTAATTTGCTCATTATTTAGCATTTTAGGTCGTATTCCTTCTCAAATATATTTTTAACAACTTTATAAAAATTGAATATTACTAATTCTGTCGACGAATATAAGTGGAGGTTTTATGGTTTTTTCTTGTAATGCTATTGTATTTTAGAACTATCGTATTGTATTTTAGAACTATCTTCGATATCATCGTTTAGTCTTTCAAAACGATTTGATGTAAGTATCTGTTCCAATTTGTGACTCAAGCGGATTAATTGGCGTTGGTAGCAGTCTGCAATAACTGTTTACCCGGTTCCAACAACTCATAATAGAGCACGCCCTTGCTCTCATCATATCCCACCAAATGCAGAGCAGAACTTTCTTTTCGAAGAGATTGGACTTTGCGACCGATGTTGATGGTTCGCTAGGATTTACCCATGATTTTCTGCGTTTCTAATTATCAGATAGAGCATCTATTTCTCATCGCCCGTAACGATTTTCCACAAGAAAGATTTCACGCAACCAATGTGGGTTTACCGCGTTCCAATAGTGCATATTATATCGATTTATCTTATCATGGTTCGTGATTCGTCTAATAACAATACATGACGAAAAAAATCTGAATTTATTCATATTTCTTCACATCTGTTTACATGCCCATTGACAAAATATCACTCGATTATGGAAATTATCGTCATGAAGTTCCTGGTGCAACAAAATGTGATAGGGATGAAATTTATGACGCTTTAATATTCTGAGGACACTTCTTTGTGATATTCCAGAATTACGGTGAATTTCGCGAGAGTTTACATGAGAGTTTTGGATAACTGCGGCTAACACTACAATCTCATTATTTCCTCCGGAGACAATTGCTTTACGAGTCCTTTTTCCCGGTTGTATACTTTTATTAGTAGTAAACTGTGTAACAAGAGGTCTGTTTTTTTTCGTTACACTAAAACTGCACTAGAACTGCACTGAACTGAACTGAACCGCACTGAGAAAGACTAGTACAGAATAGTTCAGTGCAAAAGTGCAATGAAGAGGTCTGCTCGTTTTCGCTGCATCGCTGAAACGCCAGAGTGTAGTAAACAACATGGCGCATCACATGGTATTATTTGATTCTTCTGACGAAGAAGATTTTGTTGTAATACAACCACTATTACAATCCATTGTAGATGAAAACGATGAATGTAATATACAACTAAATATAGCAAATTTATTAATAATTTATAATATTGTATACCCTACCGATCATAAATTTAAATAAATGACTAAATATAAAATAAATATAAATATAAAATCATAAAGATATCTTGACATCTTAAATTCATCCTTGTGGTACGTTTGAACATTTCTGCTGTGTGTGTGTGTGTGTGTGTGTGTGTGTGATGGTATAATATTAGGGGGACCGGAAAGTAATGTCGTTTTTTCACATTAAATTCAAACAGATAAATTTTTAACAAGTTTTAATTTTTAATCAATGATGTAATCACCCTCGTTATCAACAACCTTTTGCCATCTAGTGTGCAAATTTTTAATGTCGGATCGATAAAAATCAATTGATTTTTTAGCAAAATATCTGGAGATGGCATTTTGGGCATCATCCAAATTTTCAAATTTTTTGCCACTTAGAAAATGTTGCAGCGATCGGAATAAATGGAAAACCGATGGCGCAATATCGGGCGAGTATGGTGGATGAGGCAATACCTCCCAACCCAATTCATTAATTTTTTCCAGGGTTCGTCTTGCGCAGTGCGGTCTTGCATTATCGTGTTGCAGAATAACGCCTTTTTTGTTGACAATCACTGGGTACTTTTCAATTAAAGATTAATTTACTCGATCCAATTGTTTACAGTAAAGGTCTGCATTTACAGTTTGTCCATGTTTCAGCACTTCAAAATGAACGACCCCGCGAATACTCCACCAAACACACAAAAGCGCCTTTTTGGTGTGTAAACCTGGCTTAGCTGTACTTTGTGGCGATTCATTCGGAGAGAGCCACTGCCTTTTGCGTTTTGGATTATCATAGAGGACCCATTTTTCATCTCCAATGATCAAGCGATCAAAAAACGCTTCTGTATTGTGCCGCTGAAGCAATAAGTTGCATATGGTGGATCGGTTAGCTTTGTTTTTTTCGGACAGATTATGCAGGATCCAAACACCTGCTCTGCTTACTTTACCAATCTGCTGCAAATGTTCTTGGATGGCCGACTAAAGTTGGTTAAAAGTGTTTGACAGTTCCTCGATTGTCTGACACGGATTTGCTTCCACTTCCGCCCTTAACATGTCATTGTCTAAAGTTGTTGCTCTTCCTGATCGGTACGAGTCAGAAAGATCAAAATTACCGGATGTGAACTTAGAAAATCACCTTTGGCATTTACGAACGTCTAATGCACTTAGATAAACATCGCAAATGTTTTTGGTAGCAACTGTTGCGTTACTACCCTTGCGAAACTCAAAAAGCATACAATACCGGATATGTACCTCTTCTGGTATTTGGTTGGCCATTTCACCATAAATTGCAAAAAAAAATTTAAGATATAATTATTGACAAGTAAACAAGTCACTCTAACTTAAAATGTCTTTGGCACGACTTTGAAGTACACAATGAGCTGATAAATGACAAACGAATTTCGACATGCGCAGAAACGACATTACTTTCCGGTCCCCCTAATATTAACAATTTTTGAAAATGAAATAAAGATGTTTGACACATTTCAATATAATGCAAGCCACATACCTGATAGAGACTTTTTGTATAAATTTCCGTTACGCTTACATGCACTTCCAAGCTACACTTTCATGTACTGCACTGACCACACTACCTCCTGACTCAGTGCAACAGTTCACTGAACTGCCTGCACTACATGCTGTTGCACTGCGAAAACGAATAGCGTTGATGACGTCATGATGATGTCATTCTCGATAAAAAGAACGCTTTAGTGTAAACCCCTTGGCGTGCACTAGTGCAGAAAGTGTTTCGAAAAAAACAGACCTAAAGCGATAAAAAGAAACACACGACACTATTTTGTCCGGAAAATGCTCAGCATAAGGTCTGATAGCATTAGTGACATTTCTTTTGAATTCGCCATAAATCAAAATCATTTCATTTCTTCTGCAACAGATAAATATTATATATTTATGTTTAAAAGGGTTTACTGGCGTTCAAAAGATGGAATGGCTAATAATACTCTGCCTACTGACTGCAAAATGACTGACTCTCTAGTTTTGAGAAGAGAAAAAGAAAAGAAAAAAGAGCAGAACAATTTCTAAATAATTAAATTGCTTTTCTGGTAATACAGTACACGTCAGGCAGTCCTCAAGCGGAGTGTCTTGGATGTTCGCCGCTTGCTCTTATATTAGATGGGCGAAAAAGTTCTGAGCTTTAGATTTCATATAACCGTAACAACAATTTAAATTTTATTTATCATCCCGCCCTTTTGCGGTTTTAAAGTGTTGCCATTTAACCTTCTAAAATGTTATGCGGTTTGGCGTTTGATGTACATAACCTCAAAAATCAATAGTGTTCACCATGGCTATAACAAAAGAGCATATTCGATTTTCCATCCACTTCGCGTTTCATCTGAAGAAAAATGCTGCTGAAGCCACTGAATGATTTGTGCCGCATATGGAGAGAACGCTGTAAGTCATGTCACATGTAAAAGATGATATCAAAAATTTCGCCAAGGAGATTTCAGTCTTGAAGATGAACCGCATGCTGGACGCTCTCAAAAGATTGAAACGGACGAATCGCAAGTATTGCTGGATATAAACTCTGTGCAAACTGAAAAGAACTTGCAGAACAGCTTGGCGTTACGCAACAAGCCATTTCCGTATGTTTACATACAATGGGAAAGATTCAGAAGGAAGGCAGATGGATTCCGCATAAACTATCCGAAGACAAAAATCGACGGCGTGACACTGCACTCACTTTGATTTCAAAGTTCCGGAAAAACAGATTTTCTGCACAAAATTATTACAGGCAATGAAAAGTAGATTCTTTATGATAACCCTAATTGGGATTGGAAAGGTGTGTTGTTACAACCGGGTGAAACAATCACGGCAAACTACTATCAACAACAATTGACCAATTTGAATGATACATTAGAAGAAAAGAGTCCATTTACTGGCCAAAGAAGTCATAAGGTGATCTTACTTCATGACAATACCAGACCACATGTTGCGAAAGCGATTCAGGACCATATCTTTGCGTTAGGCTGGGAACTTCCCCCGTACGCGGCGTGTAGCCCAGACATCGCGCCTTCCGATTACTACCTATTCCGCTGCAGCATCACTTGGCTGATACACATTTCGTGAGATTTGAAGAAATACGAAAATGCATTTATCGCTTCAAAGCCGGTGAGCTTCTATCGTCAAGAAATTTGCAAGTTGGCAAAGCCCGAAAGTAGGCAAAAGGTTATTGATGCAAAGGGGAAATATTTCGCTGATTAATATTTTTTTGTTTGTTTTTGAATAAAGATTGAATTTTGCAAAAAAAATTAAAAATTTTTTTGTTCACTTAATACTATCGGCGTATACTTCTATTGCGAGAAGCGGCAGTATCTAGTGGCGGCGGTTGCAACTAACGCTTGTAACTTTTTATTTATGCACAATATGCACTTTTTTCTTTTCAAAAAAAATGTTTCAAACAAAAGTTACTTTGTTTTTAGTGTAAAATCATAATATTCATTAAAAATTAGGAGTCCCCATTAAAAAAAATAAAGTTAATCTCGTTTTCACCGACAATAGCGGTATCTATGATGAAACAGATAGCGCCATTTACTGCCCGAAACAAATAAATTTGATCTAGAACAATTTTTTCGTAAAATGCATATTTCTCGAGATATTTAGATGTTTAAAGTTAAATGCCTCATTCTATATAATAGGTGTGTTATATAACAGTTACATCGTTAAGTACGAAATTATAACTAACAGTTATGTAATAGTAATTTGGTGTTTGCTGGGATTACATGTGTTTGCTATCTAGTTAAGTAATAATCTATTTTACGATATTTCTTAAGCTTTCTCAGATATTCATTAGACGTTATTTAAGATATCTGTAGGATACCACATAAATGGATATTATATATCTGCTGGATATTCAACGGATATCTGATACCATTTTAGAATATCCTCTGTTGCTAAATCCCGAAATGATATCTGTAAAATGTCCCTTAGATAAAGTGTATTGTGTGAGTTCTTTGTTTCTTATTATCATTTTTTCTTTCAACATGGAATAAATCTTCCTCTCTTTTACTACTAGAATTTGACCTGTTTTCGAGTGTAATGACATTCTTGCAGTATAAATAATCTACTTCTTTCAAAAATAGTTCTTTATACAATCAGAGTGAAGCGTTGCGTAACTAGTTTATTACAACTAGTTCATCAATTGCGCGTTCATTATAAACGCGTAATATTCCTAGAATATTATAAGAATATTATTAAATATTAAAATAAAATTCTTGTAATATTTCATATTCTTATAATATTTTAAGAATGTAATATTTTTTAATATTATAAGAATATTCTATTAATATTATATGTCCATTTCACATAATATTCTTGACATATTATAAAAACGTTCTTAGAATATTAAGAAAAAACAAAATAATAATATAAAAAAATATATATAAATAAAACAAATATATATATGTATGTATATTTAATTTTCTTACTATAAAACGTATTTTTACACAAAATTATTTCGATTTTATTTATATAATAAAACATTTGATATTGCAATATATTTGAAATAAAAAATTACAATTACACACATACACACACATGTGCGCGCACACACGCACGCACGCACGCAC
>NW_014557708.1:0-7982 GCF_001313825.1 Dinoponera quadriceps | reverse complement strand
CACACACACACACACACACACACACACACACACACACGCACGCACGCACGCACACGCACGCATATATAATATATAAATATAAAATATAAATATAAATATAAAAATATTTATTACAATAACATTAAATAATTATTAGAATATCATTAAAATATTACGTCTAATATTCTAAGAATATGCCCAAAATATTACTTAATATTAAATAATATTACACACTTATAGGGAAGAGTCAACAATCGTAATTTCGATTCGTAATCGGCAATCGAGTCAGTCTTCAGTCGATATTCTGATACGGGCTTAAGATGGATTGATCAATGCAAGACAAAAAGATAACTAAAGACAAATTTCCAATCCTTCGGGTGACTTGCACTAACTCCGAATAACCTAACTGACTGATTAACTCAACGGAATTGAGCACCGATCAGTTTAGCTAATTCGCAAATGCGAATAATCAATTCTGTTGAGTTAATCAGTCGGTTAGGTTAATCGAAGTTGGTGCAAGTCATCTTTAATCTATATAGACTTAAGGCTCCGGAATCTCTGAATATTTAAATATGAAGGAGGAATTGCCTTTTCCAAGCAGCACATAAACGTTCGAGGAACGTTCGCTTTACGTTCACTTGGTTTGGTTATATTCAAACAAAGTGAGAACGTTCGAAGAACATACGTTTTAGAACCTTTAATATATATATCTTACGTAGCAAAAGTGTTGCAGTATCACAATTCTGTATGGCGATCGCGAGAAATTGGCTTTCTATTAGATGCTTGAATTAATTCTTACTATTTTTTGCTGCAAGGGCTCATGTTTATCTCAAAAGAACGGTACATTATATAATATTCAAAGTATTGTCCTTTGAAAACTACAAACTGTTCCCACTTTGTGGGTAACACATGGATTCCACGGTAGAAAAATTCAGGTACTTTCGAGGCGATCCGGTCATCGAGCCATTTTTTTATATCTTCGAAAGAACTGAAGTGCTGCTCAGAAACGCCATGCTGCATCGACTGAAACAAATAGTAATCTGAAGGAGCAACGTCTGGGCGAATGGGGTAAGACATCCCATCCAAATGCCTCCAAGATTTCCTTCACTAGTGTTGCAACATGTAGTCTAGCATTGTCATGGAGAAGAATCATTTTGTCATGTCTTTTGGCCTTATATTGCAGCCTTTTTTTCTTTGAGTGCTTGATTCAAATTAAGTAATTCTTATCGGTAGTGTTCAGCATTGATGGTTTGACTCGGCTGCAATAGTTCATAATATACTGTATAGTATGAAAGGAGAGACGTTTAGTTCATAATATACTACACCGACTTAATCGCACCAAATGCACAGCATGACCTTCTTTCCATGAATATCTTGTTTTGACGTTGATGTTAACGGTTCGCCGAGACGCACCTAGATTTTTTGCGCTTAGGATTGTCGTAACAAATCCATTTTTCAACGCCAGTCACAATTCGATGCAGAAACGACTTCTGTTTTTGTCTTTGAAGCAGTAATTGACAAATGGTTAAACGCAATGTCTCTTTCTCTCAATTCATGTGGGACCCAGTTTCCTAGCTTCTGGATCATTCCCATTGCTTTTAAATGATTGCTAACATTTGACTCATCGACATTTAGTATTTCCGACAACTCTTTGAGCATCTGGCATGAATTTTCTTCCAGTAATACCTTTAATTCTCTATCTTCAAAGTTTTCTCGGCTGACCAGAGCGCTCTTTGTCATTCACATCAAAATCGTCATCTTTGAATCGTCTAAACCAATCTCTGCAAGGTATTTCAGATAGAGCATGCTCCTCATAAGCCTCCACTAGCAAACGATGACTTTCAGAAGTAAATTTCTTGAGATGAAAGCAGAAAAGTAATGCTTCCCGCAAGTGCTCTTTTTTTTAGTACAAAACTCGATATCTTCAATACAATAAAAAATTGTGTTCTTTGCACTACGATCTAATGACACACTGATTACACACTGACTCTACAATCTAATCATACTGATTATTAAAGCCTCTTGACAGTACTTTTATATACATCAACAACCATTTTCGGCCATGTTGAAATAGTATAACTACCGACCTCTATTAGTCAACATCGAGAATTAATTCAAGCACCTAACATCATGTATAAGTAAATATAAATTTAGTATTTTTAATGTTAACAATAGAGGAGACTTAGTGTCTTTAATGTTAACAACAGAGAAGATAATGTTAACAACAGACGAGATTTTCCTTCGGACGTTATCATAAAAATAACATAATGTTGTGAAACAGTTTTTCGATCAAACTATAATATAATTCGCATTAAAAACAATATGAAAACACTTGTGACTATGAAAATGTTTAACGATATTTGCCATTTAGTGTTTAATAGCGCAATGACAAAACACATATTGCAACAAGATATATTTGACAATCTTACGACAAAATTAATTAAAAGCATAATTGCAATTTATATCAATTTGCGTTTATTCCATGAGGCCAAATACGCTACCGATTCAATAGAGTATATTAGACATAAATTTACAAAATTGATGCATTTTAAGCGTGAATAAAAATTATTTTCTTATATATCATTATGGTATATATTAACATTTATTTATACTTTAACTATTATATCGTAATATAATGTCATTTATAACAGGTGTTATCATTTGTTATTCATCACAACTGAGATATAACTTGTTTCTAACATATAACGTTACTTGTGACGCATGACAGAAAGAACGAATATCACTTGTATACCTTTCTCTCTCGTACATATTTTGGACACACTTTCGGTTCCAGCATTCCTCCTTCATATCTACATACTCAAAATCCGGAATAGACGCCGCGGCCATATTAAATTCGTGACGTCATAGGCGAGAAATGACACGTTGAAAAATATTACGTGCCATTTGCAAATGAAAAGATATTTGGATAAAATAACACTTAGGATCGCTTGAAGATGCTTATAAAAATGGATGGAAACTCTCCTTTTCTTTCCTGGCAGTCAATAAAAAGCCGTAAAAGGTACTTGAAATAAGACCCTATTGGAAAACATACGGTTTCACAGCTGTTGAAGAGTAGAAAATATGCTTCCATGTATAAAATTCCAAGCTAATCTTGCTTTTCGTCCATTTTTACGAGTTTAACAAGTATGTTACAAGTCAGCCGCATAATTAAGCAAATAACAAAGAAATGGCACGCAACACAAAATTTGGTAAACTTCTAGAAGAGCTACAGCACCAAAAAAATTAAACATATATATATATTTTTTATGTATTTTTGTCTCCTGATTACAAATACGATAATAAAATTTGGCGGTTGGCTATATTTCGGCCGCCATCTTTAAAAATCATGTGAAAAACGTTTTATCACGAATATCTCCTAAATTATTAACCTTATAAGAAAAGTTGTCGAATAAAAATACAGGAAATTACGAACGTAGTTTCATATCTTATATCTTTTTTGTATTAAAGAAGGTCCAAACAAGGAGCGAAAGGTTTTCACTTGTAACTATCCATTGGATCGATAGTTCTTAATGATAAAATGATTTGTTACCCAGTGCTAAGTTCTTACAGGCCTATTTTCAGTTTATACTTTTTATTCTTAGAGCCTTTATTCTCATTGTATAATCACAAATATATTGAAAAAAAGTGCTAGGCATTATTAATTATATATTGTATATTTTGTATGCCTTATCGCATAATTATATAACATTTATAATACCTGGGGCTGTTCAGAATATATAATCGTTCTGAATATACTCAGAAATATACCAAAACTATTTTATATAAACAAGAACTCGGTAATACATTGTGGTTAGTATCTCACGATATCTTATCGAAATGCGTGTCATTCGGACAGTTAGTATTTATTTAATAATCAAAAAATCTTTGTAGGCATCTCTTGTGCCTACAATTGTGTCGAAAATGCTTAAATATATTTAGATCTCTACGACAAAATATATATATTGGAATGGATAACATTCGTAGATTTTTGGCCAACGCCTTATGATATCCTGTCGAAATGCGTTCGGGCACAGTTTGCATTTATTTATCAATCACAAAATTTTACTGGCCTCGAGCCTTTACAATTGTATCGATATACTCAGATATAAGCAAAAACTATAATAAAAATGTAAAGGAGTATTCAAAAAGGGGGACTACAAGCGGCGAAATATCATGAATAGAATTCCGTGTACCATACCGCCAGTTTCGCTGACGAGATAACTATAGCATTAGGCGTAGTTAGCTATAATTATCGGAAAGCGAGACAGCAGACAGTCGGCTCACGTCGAGCCAGCCGAAGCCAGCCGAAGCTGCGCACGCTTACAGACACGGCTGCGTGCGCTTGCATACGTTGCTGCAGTGTGCCATCATTGGCATCACTGACTCGGAGTCTTAACATGTAACGTTATCTCAGATAACTTTTAGATAAGATGACACATTTTCTTCTCTAAGATGAAGATTAATATATTTTGGCTGCGGTACGACGTCTACAGCATTGTAACCGTCATTATATCTTTCTTTGGCATACAATGAACAATAAAGATTGAATGACGCTATGAGCGTGAATCAGACCGAAACCTTATTCATTTAGATGATTATTTAAATAATTTTAGATACCGGCAAATACTATGAGTAATTAATTCCTAAGAAAGACTTCGCACAAGCAATTTCTCGTTAGAACTTTATAGTAGATCAGTGATTATGATGCCGTTGTTATTAACCATCTCAACTGTCACGATCGCCTGAATATGGCTGAAAAATGTCCCGTTATTTCAAAAATTATCTTGCGATTCTACTGATATATCGGCCAGATATCTCAATTTTCTACACATTTTTCAGGTTTCAAAATTACGAAATCATGAATTATTGTTTTCCAGGAAAAATTAAGAAATAAAGCTATATAACGCAAGAAACTTATTGCATGTCATTTCTCGCCTATGACATCACAAAACCAATATGACCAGCGGAGAAAGCCGAGCCTTAACATAAAATTTTAATACATTACATTTGTCCAACGAGACAATTATTAAATAATTATTTTTTTATTTCCATTATTTGCGCACAAAATACTGTACATGTTATTGTATTTAATTCTTTTTGTTATTTTACAGATCGCCGTATTCTTTGTCATCAACCATGTGTCCTGCAAAAGACTGAATTTCACTCAGTTGATAAAGGACAGATTCAGAGGGAAGCCTCAGCTATATTATCAATACAATCCACGTGACATACAAATGGTGAGGGATCTCTCTTATCTGCCAGAAGATGATTATGACACGGAGAGTGAGGCACAACAGAACGAGCTGCAATCGCTGGACAGAGATAACAGGGGTTTAATGCCTGTCAGTAAATGATTTCCCATTTCCAAAAATAAATGATTTAATAATAAATTTAATAATGATTTCATGTACATGAAGATAGAAGCAAGTGGTATTTTCCAAAGCTAACTGCGCTTGAAAAGAGGNGGGGGGGGGGGAGAACAAGGGAGATTTCAAGAATTCAATTTCTCAAATTGAATTCTCGATGAAAATTTGATGTTTCGAATTCTGTCGAACCTCAATTCTAGACGTGTGTGTGTGTTTTTTTCAATTTATATATTTTTTCTACATACTTATCTATTCAAATGTCTTTATATATTACGCGTAACATTGTATTAAAAGATAATTATTTATATTAACACATTGGCAACGGGGCGTTACGTGCCGCGTTTGATGTGGATACGAGGCGATTTGGCGTCTATTGTTTTATTTGGGTAACATTAGAAAAAATTTTCTGTTACTCTGTTGTCATTTGTCTGAAGACGAGCCTGCCAAATCGTATCCAGACAAGAGTCAGTTGTCGACATGAGTGGAGCGAGAGTAGAGTAAGAGTAGAGTGAGAAGAGAGACCCTGTCTCGGTAGCGCTCATTACTGATTATAACAGAAAGATAAACCAATAACCAATTTTTTCAATTCGTGGAACATCTAACATGACATTTCTGACGACAAATTGAGCTACTAATAACGTCTTATAAATGTATATTGAGACAGATGTATGAAGATGGCTATTACGCATATTCGCGTTATCCGCACCCAAATACAAAACCTAAATGACGTATTTACAGTATGTGTCATCCGTCGCCAATGTGTTAAAATTCGCGATGCTTTGAATTCTGTCGAATTTCTGTCAGTTTCTTTTAACACAAAGTCTCTTTCTACACAAAGAGAATATTATATAGCTTTCTCTTTATAACATTTTTCTCAATTTTACCACTTTCTATTAGCGCAAGAAAACTGTCAGTAATGATTACTGCCCATTTTTAACATCATTGTTTACATTTAATCGAATTAACTCAACAGAATGAATTAATCACATTGGAAAATTAGCTGAACTGATCGATGCGATTGGTCAATTCCGCTGAGTTAATCATTGATCAGATTTAAACCATGATAATAAAAACGACATAAGGAACATAAATTTTTTAATGGTAGACAATAGTAGATTTCAGTTCTTAAATTATAAATAGCATACATGAAACGGAAGGATAACAAATTAAGGCAGAAGGTCGATATGCTCTTCAGTTATATAGAATTCTAATAATTTTGTAAAAATCTNCCCCCCCCCCTGTCTTTTTACATATACTTCCGCTAAATATTTATCTCTAATTCAAGCGTCTATATGTTGCACGTAATGTTATATTGAGATAATATATCTGTATTAATTTTCTCTCTTTCTTAACTCACACAAACAAAACAGAAATATCAGGATCTGTGTGAAAAAAAAACAAGAAAAGTGGAGTTGGACAATTCCGTTTTCGAATATCAGCCGTCGCACTATATCGAGACCTTCTGCAAGAACTATCCATTGCCAGGTGAAGAGGAAGTAATGCCGAGGAAATCTTCGCAACAGGTAAATTCGCGCAGTGACGTAAATAAACAGGTGCAGAACCTGAAATCTCTTGACGAAGTTGCTTTTTCGCAATTGTGTTACATAATAATGGTCTTTTATTCACGTTTTCCAGAAATGCGCCCATCCAAAGTTTGAATGTGTGCAGAGAAGCCGATCGCTGCTTCTATCCAAACGGCGATGGGATAGCGATTGCTGGGAACCGCACACGATCCATGAAGTCGCCAGCGGTTGCGACTGCATGTGGCCTGTTACAAGTCTCGGCGATATAAGAACTGTTTACCGATCTATCGACGGCGAATCCGTGTGAATCAACGAGTTCGACAATTCATTACAAAGGTATCGAAAAACTTCGGAAACGTATCTGCAATATAAACGAGGTCTCTCTTAAAAATATTTATTCACTGTATTACAAATATGAATAAATGAAATATAACGAATACCAGCTAACGATCCCACCAGTTTTCTCTCTTATAGAAATTATTTATTGCGGAAATTCGCAAATATATATATATATGTGGTAACGTATTTCACTCGCTGAAAAGCCCGCTCGTCACCACGACTTCGCTTCTTCGCAACAGAATTACTTCCACGAGTTCGCCTTGTGCTTCGGCAAAAAGTGGAATCCATCAGGCACTTTTCCAAGCAACATTTCTCTGGAATGAGATGGGTCTGTAAATATCGCGATTACAGCCGAGGTCAATTTTGACCTGATCTGATGAGAATCGGTAGTTTCGAAATAATAGTCTTACGATAACTTCACCCAGTCGGCACAATTGGAACTGGCCATCAACGTCTCCATATCATTGCGACCTCTGTAGAACGGCGGCCGCTCGTTGATCCTCTGCGGTGGTTTCTCTAGAATTCCAACAGGAACATATCTGCAACGTGTTCGATCGTAAATGCATACAACGTAAAGTAATACGGGGCTTTACACAGTGTCACATAATTTAGTATAACAGCGTAACGTGTTATATAATATATATTTTGATAGGTTTGTATGATATAATATGATAAATATAACATTTCAGTAAAGTCAAAATAGGAAGAAATTCTAATTACCAATAAAATTCTATATTAATAATATATATAAAGCAATCTTACAATATATATATAT
>NW_014557707.1:0-297 GCF_001313825.1 Dinoponera quadriceps | reverse complement strand
GAACAGGTAGCGCGTGTTCTTCTTCTGTGTTTCTTAAATTTCCTTTCGTCCTTATTCTTTTTCCTAGGTGAAGTAGTAAGCTGGTCACAGAATCCTAGATTGCTTTAATCAGATGTAATGACCATCCGTAAATTGAATGAATAGCGTACCCATGGATGATTGTATCTATCACAAGCTTAATGGTTCGTATGCAGAAGTATAGTCCGATTAACCCTGCGCTTGCATTTCCAAAAACAGTGAAAGTTCCCCAAATTTTCTCCCAGGTATTGTTTACGATCTTCTTGATTGAAGATTCGT
>NW_014557706.1:0-2825 GCF_001313825.1 Dinoponera quadriceps | reverse complement strand
AAAAATTGCGTTCATTACTGCACAACAAATCAAAGAAAATCTTTGTCTATCAATATCGATCACGCAAATCAAATCTCGCATTCATGAAAGCAATATTTATGAACGGATATCTAGAAAAAGACCGTACATTTAAAAAATAAATGCATAATGCACTAAAAATATAAATTTTGCTAAAGAACATTACAAGAAGCCGATTTCATTTTGGAAATCGATAATTTGGAGCGATGAATTGAAATTTGAATTGAATTCAAACAAAAGGAAAAAATATGTATGGTGGAAAAAGAGCGACGCTTTCAAACAGACACTAATAACACCCATTGTCAAACACAGTGGTTGGAATATAATGATATGTGGTTCTTTTAATGACACCACGTAGGCAATTTAACTATTATTGATGGAAGACTGACCGCTGCTAAATATATTGAATTATTAAATGAAAATTTATTTCAATCAAATGAAAAATTTGGAGTCGACAGGGCCTACGTGTTTCAACGTGATAACGAACCGAAATACACAGTAAAAATTATAAAAACATTTTTCGAAGAAAATGGTACTTCCGTGCTCCTTTGGCCACTTTAGAGCACGGATTTAAATCCTATAGATCATCTATGGGATGAACCAGAGCGACAAATTCCAAGAAATCAAAGATATACTATNAAAAGAGCGACGCTTTCAAACAGACACTAATAACACCCATTGTCAAACACAGTGGTTGGAATATAATGATATGTGGTTCTTTTAATGACACCACGTAGGCAATTTAACTATTATTGATGGAAGACTGACCGCTGCTAAATATATTGAATTATTAAATGAAAATTTATTTCAATCAAATGAAAAATTTGGAGTCGACAGGGCCTACGTGTTTCAACGTGATAACGAACCGAAATACACAGTAAAAATTATAAAAACATTTTTCGAAGAAAATGGTACTTCCGTGCTCCTTTGGCCACTTTAGAGCACGGATTTAAATCCTATAGATCATCTATGGGATGAACCAGAGCGACAAATTCCAAGAAATCAAAGATATACTATATGGGCTGAAAAGTCCCGGGATTTTTAATGAAAACAAGCGTTTTTTGGGCAAAGTTATATTTATTCCTCAACATAGTTGCCTTCGAATGCGATACACTTGGTATAGCGATTTTCCAACATTTCGATGCCCTTTCTGAAGTACGAAATGTCCAAGCCTTCGAAATACGCCTCGGTTTCCGCGATGACTTCTTCATTCGATGTGAATCTCTTTCCCTGGAGCCACGCTTGAGGTTTGGGAACAGATAATAGTCGCTGGGGGCCAAATCTGGAGAATACGGCGGGTGAGCAACTAATTCGAATCGTAATTGGTCCAATTTGGCCATCGCTTTCAAGGACTTGTGTGACGGTGCGTTATCGTGATGGTACAGAACTGTTTTCTTCGCCATATGGGGCCGTTTTTTCTTTATTCTGTCGTTCAGTTTGTCCAATAATGCTGCATAATACTCTCCCGTAACTGTTCTTCCCTTCTGCGGGTAATCGATGAAATTTATGCCATGCGCATCCCAAAAAAAGGAGGCCAAGCGTTGGTCTTTTGGCCGTTTTGGTCGGCTTTCGTAGCTTTTCAGCCACTCTGCAGACTGCCTATTGGACTCAGGCGTATGGTAATGGATCCATGTTTCATTCATCGTCACAAAACGTCAAAAAAAGTCCGCTCGATTACGCTGCAACAACGCCAAACCGGCCGTTGAATCATCAACGCGCTGCTCTTTTTGGTCGATGGTCAGCAAACACGGCACCCATCGCGCAGCGATAGCTTTTTCATATCCAAAACATCATGCAAAATGTATACCATTCCGTTCTTTTGAGATACTAACGGCCTCAGCTAACTCGCGCAACTTCACTTTACGATCACTCAAAACGATTCGATGCACTTGTTTTACGATTTCCGCATTCGTAGCCTCTTTTGGTCTTCCAGAGCGAGGTGCGTCTTCGGTGCTTGTACGACCCATTTAAAATTCACTAAACCATCGATAAACTGTTGTTCTCGAAGGACCAGATGTGGGATAACATTTCTTCAACCATTTCATTGAATGTTCAGGAGTTTTTCCCATCAAAAAACAATGTTTGATCAATATGTGATATTCCTGTTTTTCCATTTTTTTTACGAAGGCGAAGGTAGCGACACTTAAACGACTGTAGCTTGTAAACAAATGAACGAAATGTCATAAAACTTCACACATAAATNATTCGTAGCCTCTTTTGGTCTTCCAGAGCGAGGTGCGTCTTCGGTGCTTGTACGACCCATTTAAAATTCACTAAACCATCGATAAACTGTTGTTCTCGAAGGACCAGATGTGGGATAACATTTCTTCAACCATTTCATTGAATGTTCAGGAGTTTTTCCCATCAAAAAACAATGTTTGATCAATATGTGATATTCCTGTTTTTCCATTTTTTTTACGAAGGCGAAGGTAGCGACACTTAAACGACTGTAGCTTGTAAACAAATGAACGAAATGTCATAAAACTTCACACATAAATTAGTGACAGATGAACCTCTCAAAATAAATCATGTTCATTTTCTAGTGGCGCCACCTACTGAAAAATCCCGGGACTTTTCAGCCCCTGTAGTACAAAATCGACTTCATTACAGCCATAAATTCAAATGGAATGAAATTACGGCAAATACTCTGAAAAAAAAAAAGACAGAAACATTCGATGTTTGAATGACATTCCATTGAAAAATATTCTTATATCGTATCTTGCTTGTCGTATGCTACCTCATCAAATACGAAGTCTGCTCAAAAAGTATCGCGAATTTTAAATTTCCGCGGGTTACGTATATTCGAT